>NC_058412.1:67742435-67928666 GCF_002201575.2 Neomonachus schauinslandi
TTTCTTTCTTTCTTTCTTTCTTTCTTTCTTTCTTTCTTTCTTTCTTTCTTTCTTTCTTTCTTTCTTTCTCGCTTGCTTGCTTGCTTGCTTTCTCTTTCTTTCAAGGAAGCTTATTCATTTGGTTTCCTAAGGTAGGGCTTTTCTGTATATTTGATGCATATGGTTCTCTGAAACCAAACATCAGGAAAGAGCAAGATGGTTGTTAGAAATAAAACTTTTTTTCTATCCCCTCCAAAATTTAGTTAACCTCCATTCGCACCTTATCAAAGCAATTATCTGATACATATAAAAGTTAAATTGGTATAAGTATAAATGTATATTTGCAGGTCTGCCTGAAATTTCTATCTGATTTGAACAGTGGAAATGTTTCTTTAAAAGGTAGGCTTGTTTGTGGTCTTCCTAGGAGAAGATTTAATGCCATACACTTTATTTCAGGCAGGAAGAATTTTCTGAAAAGAACAACAAAGAACTAAAGGCATGATGAAGTATTCAGTTCTAAAAGTTCCTAGACAATTTGAAAATGTCAGGACACACATTATTCTGTTTATATTAAACAACCTGTCAGCCCAGCACATTTGTGAAAAATAACAGTGGTTATTTGTTTGGTATTTTCAATGTCTCTGCATTTAACTCAAAATTCAACCCCCTCTACCCAGAGCCCGCATTAAAAAAGAAAATTCTTTCACATCATGTAGTACTTTCTAGTCACATAACAACATTATTAATGCTTAACTTAAGAGAGAGCTAGTGATAATGCCCTTGCTATAGGCTGAATGTTTGTGTTCCACCATAATTCATATGCCGAAACCTAATCCCCAATATGTATTTGTAGGTGGAACCTTTCGGGGGTGATTTGGCTATGAAAATGGAGGCTACATGAATGGGCTTAGTGTCCTTATTTTTGGGTGGGACAATAATGTCCTTATAAAACAGACCCCACAAAGCTCTCTCACCCCTATTTGCCATGTGAGGACACAACAAGACAGCAGCATTTGAACCAGGAAGCAGGCTTTCACTAGACACCAAATCTGCCAGCACCTTGATCTTGGACTTCATACTCTCCAGATCTATGAGAAATAAATTTCTGTTGCTTATAGGCCACCCGGTCTTGATATTTCTTTCTATAAGCAGTCTGTTAAACTAAGACAATCCTATAATTCATAGAGCAAAGAAGTGCCGAATATGAAAATAAAATTAAAAAAAAAAGAAGTGCAGAATATGAATAGAAAGTAATATAACAAAAAAAAAAAGAGAGAATCTAAAAAGAAAATGGTCTTCATGTGACATGTAGGGTCTACCTATTGGCAGTGTGAATATATACATACTAGTTACATTAAAAATACCTATTCTAGTTCACCTAATGACATTTAAAATACAAATTGTCTTGTTTTAGCTGAACCCTTGGATGTATATTTTCATACCAATCAATTAATGTCTTGAGAGCTGTACTCTAGTCAAGTCATTATACTGAGTAGATTGCATGGAGGAAACAGAGGACCCTTAGACATGGTGCCTGCCGTGTCAATTTGAAATCTATTGGAAATTGTAGAGACCAGAGAGAAGCCAAAAGTAAGTCAAAGTAAGGGTGAGAGAAGTTAAATCTGCAATGTTTCTGGGAATTGAAGTTAAAGTGAATGAGGATATAAGGTCAGCAACTGGATTTCAGGAATATCTGTGCATCATAAACCAGGGAATGTCTTCCCCTAGTCTTAATGGATAACGGATATTCCAAAATATCTTCAAGGTAAAAATTAACCCTAGGAAAATGAGTAAAATACAGCCAATAGCCTTTTAAGAACATAACTCTATTCACAAGAAAGGAGGGACTGTCAATCTGTTTGGGCTGCTACAACAAAAATACCTCAAACTTGGCAGCTTATAAACAACAAACATTTATTTTTCACAGAGATGGAGACTGGAAAGTCTAAGGTCACAGCGCATGTCTGCTGAGACCAGCTTCTTGTTAATGGCCATCATTCTGACTGTAACCTCACAAAGAAGAAGGGGCAAGGAATCTCTCTGGGGGCTCTTTTATAAAGGCACGAATCCCATTCATGAGGGCCCTGCTAAACTCATAATATATAGTATATAAAATAATTGTATTAAAAATATATATAGTATAGTACATTTACTATAATATATATAATATATAATATTGTATGTAGTACATATGCATACTATATATGACATATATACTTATATATAAAACTATAGTATATACACATTTATAGAAAGAATTCAACATATGAGTGATAAGAAATGATATAAAGGTAACCATAATGATCTGCATTAGACTAACAAACAATTCACTGACCAAAAATAACAAATTTCAAGTGGATACATGAGTAATTCTACTGTGAACATTTTGTGCATGTCCTCTGGGGCATATTGGCATGCATTTCTATTGGATAATAGTTTAGTTCATGAACACAAAAGACAACATATATAAGGCCTCAAATATTTCTGATATCTAATTTATCTTCCATAAAGGCTTCTTCATTCAGTAATTATTTTGAGGCTTTCTGACACCTTTCACAAGAGAGACCTATAATTCTTTCTCAGTAAAATTTCTCACTCTATTGCAAGCTCTCAACATGAAAAGTCTACCTCCCATATCTTATTTTGGATTTCATTCTTTATAATGCTTTATATGTATTCAAGGACCAGGTCTGGCATATTTGGGGACTAATTTAATAAGTCAATCTATAAGCTTTATTAGCTATTTTGGAGTTCATGGTAATGAACTAGCATTTAATGAGTAAGTTCAGATTCGGCTATGCTGAAACATGTGGCAATTGCTTCCTGAGACTTTCACTGTTGGAACTTACCCCTTGGGTTTTACCTTGTATCTCTTTCTAAAGATATGTTTGGATCAATAATGAAATGATATCCTTTCTCAAACCTTGCCTAGGGCCTTGAAAAACATACATGATTTAAAAAAAAAAAGTCTTTGCTCTTTTATACTTTGACTTTTGCTTTGATTATGATTGAAATAGTCTGTTTTAAGAAGTGATTCATTTTCTTAAATGCTTAAGGAAAAACACTAAAGACAAAACAATTATTTAATTCCTATACAGATTTGCCTACAATAAATTCATGTATCAGTTCTATTGAGAATTAATAGAAGGGCTTTTGTAAGTAAAAAATAAAACCACCAACTCTGATTGTACCTGGAGATTTACATAGAAATCAACTGCTATTTTTTGAAAACTTCTATGTGCCAAGCAATTTCCATGGATTTTCTTTTTAATCCTCTAATTAATCCTATTGGAAAAGTATTATTGTTCATATTTCCTAATGCCAAAGTAACTGGACAATATAAAAATGAATAGTTCTCATAAACAGTAAGTAGCAGAGTTTATAAGTTAAATTTTCAAATTAGGTGTGGGTTTTTTTTTTTTTTTTTTAAATCAGGTTTTCATGTTGGAACTGTTAAGACTTTAAAGGTAGCAAAACTGTTTTTTTTTTTTCACTATTGTATCCAGTGGTTTAACATAGTGCCTGAAACTTAGTAAATATTCAATAAAAGTATTTTAAGTTAAATAAATGAAACAAATAAATGAAATAAATGAAAGATTTCAAATACAATAAGATTTAAAATCTGACAATAGCATATAAGATGAATGTGAACAGAAAGGCAGAAAAAATAATTAGATCTTTATGGTAGTATTTTGGGTGTGAAAGTGTTAAGAATCTTAACCAAGATCACTTCAGTGAGAATGGAAAATAAAAGTCATAAATACATTATAAAATTGGCAGACATATAGAATCTTTGTGTGGCTTACACATTACTGAGGAAAATAACAATTTGAGCTACTAGTTGTTAGATACATTGATCACAGTGCAATTATTTTGCTGTTCTTTGTTTGGGCATTGTACTACAACGAACTTACTTTGTTCATCACATCTTTACTCTGAACTTCCCAAAGACTCCCTTTTTCAGGCAAGGTCTCACTCTAGAATATTTTTGTTGGTAATGTGGATACAAATTCTTAATTTATTGGGGCTATAAAATCAGGTGCATGCAAAGTTGAGATATAGTTCTAGTTTAATTCATGTTAGTATTTCCCTACCTAACAGAAAGCCCAGACCTTCAAGGAACACATTTACTTATTTCACTCTATATTTGTAATTCCTGGACATAGTGTGTTGTTTGCAAAATACCTAGAGTTGTTTAAGTGAAGTAATATTTTTGGCTTTTAAAGAGTATTTTCCAAAGACAGTCGACTGATGTAAAACTTGAGTATCAATATGAGTTAAAGGAAACCATTTTCTTAATATCTAAGGGAGTCTGGATGGGTATTCATCGTTATCATTATCACTAGGCAGTATGTTGAACACCAGAAAAGCTGGGTATTATTCACTCTGAAAACTGTGAGGGCATACTATACATCACCTTGTTGCTTTTTAATAGATTTGAACACAGGAACTGAGTGTGCGGAGAGTAAGAATTGCAATAGTTTCCCATATATTCAGAATTTTTAATTATGAATATCATATATTAAACAGATCTTTTTCCCTTGTATCAGGAAAGAAATATAAATAGATCCACTTTATACCATATTGTTTACTATGTTGTCAAGAATATTAGAATTTTTATGGCAAACAAAGTTAGACTGGCTATACCATTTTGTTGTATAGATCAAGTTAAGATTAAATATAAATTCCTCTCTGGCATCCAGTAGTTATGGCAGAGAAAAAGTGTTCTTTATTTTGCTCAAATTTTAGTAACATTAAAAACTAATATATTTTGGGGGCACCTGGGTGGCTTAGTAGTTAAGCATCTGCCTTCGGCTCGTGTCATGATCCCAGAATCCTGGGATGGAGCCACGCACGCCGGTCTCCCTGCTCCATGGGTAGCCTGCTTTTCTCTCTCCCACTCCCCCTGCTTGTGTTCCCTCTCTTGCTGTCCCTCTCTGTCAAATAAATAAATAAAATAAAATAAAATAAACAAAAAACCAATATATTTTGGAATAAGTTAATTTGGAAAAGAAAATCTGGTAAATAAGGAAAATAAGCTATTTGAACAATTTGTCATGATTTTGTTTATTTATTTTGTTTATTGTTAAGTTATATATGTTTTGAAATTGACTCAGGGAAGATAATATGTAAACTACAGATAGCTATTGACTTGGAAATCAACATATTTTGCAATTTTTTTTCCTTATTTCTAATTAGATATTGGGGAAGAAGCTCTGCAGTATTTATTTGAACTTTATTTACCTCATTCCCTTTCATTTTAGGTCAGTGATTTTCAAACTTTAATATAAATAAAAATCACCCAGGGAACTTATAAAAATCTTAATGCCACACCTCATGTGAATTAAATCAAAATCTCTAGAGATAAAACATAAAAACCAGTAGATTTTAAAGTTTCCTAAATGATTCCAATATGCACCTAAGATTAGAAACTGATGCTACAATTTCTGAATTTCCTCTCTCAGCATGATGTGCGTTGTATGAGAATATTAAATGCTTAGTATAAAGCTAAAGGTCTAATTTACATATTCAAGTGAAGTGTCAAAAGCTCTGAACCTTTTATCCAGATGCTCTTGCTCTTGCATTCCTCATTTGCTTCATCCTAAAGCAGACTTCTTGCTATGCATTTTTCTCTCAAGGCATCTGAGATAAAGAAGAAACATAGTCCACTTTTTTTAATAGAAAAGGATCTATCTACTCTTTGGATTTCAATTACACTTTTCAAGAATTGATTATATGGAAATAAATGAATGAAATGATTAGCAACTAATGCTGGCCTGAGGCTTGAAAATCTAATTCAAAATGTATTTAATTTTAAACATATAGTGATTGAAATAAATGGCAGATAGTCACCACAGTTAAAATATCTATACGTCAAACACCAGATTGCTGATAACTCTTCTTTCTGTGAATATTAACTTTTGTGTTAAAACTTTGAATGAAAATGTAAGCGACCACAGAAAAAAAATGTGAAGTGAAAATCCAATATGCTACATGCTATTTTTATAACCTTTAATTATATGGGCATATGTGCTCTAGTAGATTTAATAGTAGAAATAATAATGTCTGCCTAGAATCAAGCATTTACTAAGTGCCTGGCAGTGTGCTCAGGGACTTCATATTAATGAATACTTTTACTTTTATGACAATAATTATTTCCATTTTACAGGTGAGGAAACCAATGTTCATAAACTTTAAATAGCTTGTGTTCAAGAGATTCTCTGACATATCTAAAATACAAACTTGATTTCGTATAATTCTAAAAGTACTTCCTTGCAATAACTATGCTATCCTAACCATTAAGATTGTCAACTTGCCATAATAAAGTTTGTAAGTGCAGATTGAGGTTAATCAAAAAAGGGGGAAATTATGAGATTTTTAACATTCTTAATAACTTTATATCCTTTTCTTTCATTTGTGCATTAATTAATTTATCAAACATATATTAAGCATCTACTCACAGGCATAGTGTCAGATCCTAGGAAACCAGGGTTTAAATACAGGGTCCTTTCCATCAAGGAGCTTGTAGTGAAAGCTTAAAAGAACAATTATTCATTTATGGATAGTTTTTTAATAAAATGAGGAGGAATACAAGCCAGATGGCAGTCAACTAGTCCACTGGAGCCTGGTAGTAATGGAGTATATGGGTATAGATCAGTCTCCATAAAAACTTTCCATATATTATTAAGTTATTTGGAGTCTAATTGTTATTTTCAAATGTAACAATAGACACAAAACTCACAAACACACATCCATATATATGGTGAAACATATTTTGAACATGAAATTGGCCATCTGTCTTAATACACACTAAATTATTCTAGAATTTGTTTCTTATCTGTTTTAGTTATTTTTAACTGAAGTAAAATTTAAATGTGTTACAAGTTGACCATTTTTAGTGTATATTTCTATGGGTGTTGATAGATGTGCAAAATCATGAACCACCACAATACTTTTTCAAATTTTTATTTTAATTCTATGAGTCCTCTTCCTTATGAATGTTAAAACATATGACAACAAAAGTATTGCTTTTTTTATTTTTTTGCAGGGCTTGAACTCACAACCATGAGATCAAGACCTGAGTCAAGATCAAGAGTTGGACACTTAACTGACTGAGCTACCCAGGCACCAAAAAGTATTTCTACTATTATTTATTTATTTATTTATTTATTTATTTATTTATTTCTAGCAGACGCAGGGATGGGAGGGGCCGAGAGAAGGGCAGAGAGAGAATCTTAAGCAGGCTCCATGCCCAGCACAGAGCCCAATGCAGGGCTTGATCTCACAACCCTGAGATCATGGCATGAGCCAAAACTAAGTGTCGGACACTTAACCAACAGAGCCACCTCAAAAGTGTTTCTAATTTTTAACCAAAGTCACAGCAAAAATAAAATTCACGAGTTCAACATGAGTCAAAATTCACCATTTAATAAAATTAGTCTTTTCATGGAAAATGATCATAAGATAAGGAGCTAGGACATTAAAGTTATCTTATATATATTTTACTTCTCTGGAGTTTTTGTGAGCATCAACAAGTCATCATAAGCAAATATAGGTTCCCTTAAATTACAGACTTCTAATAAAGAGAATATTAACGTGAACCAAGAGTATGAGGTGTACCCATGGTCTGACAACAAGTGCTAAAGAGCACAATTTGCAAGAACAGATTTCTTTTAAAGATTTTCTTCATTTATTTGACAGAGAAAGAGTGCACAAGCAGGGGGAGCGGCACGCAGAGGGAGCGGGAGAAGCAGATGCCCCACTTAGCCTGAGGCTGGGCTCAATCCCAAGACTCTGGGATCATGATCTGAGCTGAAGGAAGATGCTTAACTGACTGAGCCACCCAGGCATCCCTGCAAGAAGAGATTTCTAAGCAACTGGAAACATTATACTTTTTTTTTTTTTAATTGGAGAAGCCATGGGCCTACATTTTAACATGTGCCATTCAGTTAAAGATTATTTCTGCTCCTTGAGGTATATATGTAACCAAAAGCATGAGGGATTATTGACCACTGCATAGTGGCACATGTCCATTTCTGGTCAATCAAAGCTTTGCTAATATCCCTTTTCCAATCATTGGAATATGGTTTGCTTTTTAGAAAATAATCAAATCACTTGTTAATTGAAAGCATCTTTTCTCATATGCTTTGTCTTTGACTTTATACATTTTTGCCCCAGATCTCGGTATTATGTATAGATATACTAATGCTTATGACAAGGCAATGTCTATTGCAGCCAAAGCTACATGCAGGCTCTTTGAAATTGCACTAACGTTAATGTGACTCATAGTGTATAAGCCATACTACCTCTGACAGATAAAAAGCTGCAGCCATGAGGAAAATTAGACCTTAGGGCATAAAATTCAAATTAAAATATCTTAAACCATGATGCAGTTTACTAATGCATGCTCTTCCAGTAGCAGAGCATTTGCAAAACTGTTCATTTGATTTCTCACTACTGCTAAGTTTCCTAAATGGAGTTGAAGATCATTTTCAAAGAGAGATTTGTCATCTTCTCTGACAAATAATCTAATCAGCCCACCCAGCCTCATTATTGTTACTTTTAATTTGCCAGTCACAAATTTGCTTTAATTTGCCTGCTCCTGAAACTTTGCACCTGTTATTCTCTCATTACAACAGTGTTAAAATAGAGCTAGGAATCTCTGACACTCCTCACTTTAAATGTGGCTTAGACTTAGTTACTTGGTTCGAACAAATAGAGTAAACATGTTATATGTGACCTCGGAGACTAGGTCAAAAATGAATAACTTCTGCTTGTTTTTCTCTTAGGTAGCTCATTGTGGGGGAAATGAGTTGCTATATCAGAAGGATACCTAAGAAGGCCTGTGGAAAGGTTCATTTAGAGAGAAACTGAGATCTCCCACCAGTAACCAGCTCCTAGCTATGTATATTGGCCATCTTGCAATCAGATCCTCCAGTGCGGGTCAACCCTTCCGACGACTGCAGCCCCTGCAGATACCTTGTCTGCAATCTCAGAGAAAACCTGTGACACAGCTGTCCAGGGGTTTTTCTTAATCATTAACCCACACAAATTTTTTTTTCTTTTTTTTTTTTTAAAGATTTTATTTATTTGCGAGAGAGAGAATGAGAGACAGAGAGCATGAGAGGGAGGAGGGTCAGAGGGAGAAGCAGACTCCCTGCCGAGCAGGGAGCCCAATGTGGGACTCGATCCCGGGACTCCGGGATCATGACCCGAGCCGAAGGCAGTCGCTTAACCAACTGAGCCACCCAGGCGCCCCAACCCACACAAATTTTGAAAGATAATTAATATATCTTGTTTTATGACACTAATATGTGGGATAATTTATCCAATAGCAATAGATATAATACAAATTTTGTATTATATAACAAAATAGGATGCTCCTTTAACAAACCCGAAAAATGCGAAGAATGACTTTGGAACTGAGCAGTGGAAGCAACTGGGAAGATCTTGAGGAGCATGGGCATGTCCCTGCTGCGTCCTCAGATCTCTTTCTCTCAGGTGGAGCAACATGGTTGTTGTTTCATTGCCCTCATGTCTTATTTACATGTTACCTTCTTAGTTTCCCTAACCATTTTATGTAATGATAAACAACAACAAACCCAAAATTCCTATCTTTTTTCACTGTATTATTATTATTCTCCTTAATATTAAACATGATCCTAACACAGTATGCATTTTGCTTCTTTAGGATATTTTGTCTCCTTCCTGTAGAATGTATAACCACAATCAGGGCAGGATTTTGTCTGTTTCATTAAATGCTTTACTCCAGTTCCTAGAACTGTGCCTGGGACATAGTAACACTCAACAGATTATTGTTGAATGAATGGATGGCCTTAATGAATGAACTAATGTTGCATGCTAATGATTTCAAGGGCAAGGGCCATCTTCTGAAAGAGGTGTGGTTCTCTATAATATGTGCTTGCCTAGCCCCTGAGAGTAAGTAGGAGTGAGGAGTAAGATTGGGGGTGGAGGGAGGCAGAGGATAGAGGCTTTCAAGGTTTGTTGTTTCCAAGTTTAAGGGACTTAACAGCTGGAGAGTTTATATAAGGGCAAAAAGGGAAAAAAAAAATTCGATTTCTTACTAACAGAAACACATGCTTAAATTTCCGTTTCCCACTTAATTTTTAACAAGCTAGTTTCATTCTTTCTTTACACAAATACATATGCAATATGTATAAAGCCAAAAAGCTGTGATCCAGCCCCAATGTCTCATTCTCCCCTCCCAACCAATCAATAACAAATCCACATTGCTTTTCTGCTAAAAGTAATAGGACCTCCCCATGTTTTGTGACCTCAGTTACTTCTTCCTTTCAAACTTTAGTCTCTTTAATCTTTACTCAGATCATGTACAAAGAAATTTTTAAATTTGTATCTAATTTTATCACTCTCATGCTAATTTTATCAATGTAGCCATGCTGCTTTGAGCATAAAGCCCAAACCTTAACATTTGTACAGGAACCTGCCTCTTCTTGCAGTCAGTAATTCAGCAATATAGACTTCCTTCCAGGCCCATACTCTATATTCTAATAATATTTATTTAAACCTTAGTACATGTATTTTGTGTATTCATTTAAGTCTTGGCTATAGCATATTTCTCTTGTAGTAAGTTTTTCTTTACCTCACCTTATTCAATGATATATGAATAAATTATTAGGGTATAGAATATGTATCTTAAATAATTTAAGGATTAAGTTAGATTGTAAACAAATAATTCACTCTAATTAATCTTCTTTATCTAACCTAGAAAATTATTTCATATGTGGGTTTTTTGTGTGTGTGCACAGTTTCTCCCAGTGTTTGCTAGTTGAGACTAAGTTAAATACTTTGGGTGCTCCTGATTTTTTGGTACTCCAGAGACCATTCAGCATATCAGAGCAGTAACTACCTGGTTATAGGGAGAGTTCGGCTCAGTATATGTTTCTGGAAGCTTTTTTTCCTCAATAGACATCTATGGTAGTATTCTAGTGAAAAAGTAGTCAAATCATGATAGGTAAGAATGTGGTTACTGTTCTTAATATCCCTGATTATGCCTAAGAAATTTAATGGTCATCCATGAATATAAGCATTAATGGCAGATTTAGTGGTTTAAATTCTAAACAAAGGAACATACACACACACATACACACACATACACAAATATGGAAATAGAGAGACCAAGAGAAACAAAGCATTGTGTATCCATTCCTTTTGATTCTTGAGTGTTCTGAAAATATTTCCCTAACAAAAGGAAATGTAACACTTATTTTAAAAAGCTTCTGATTTCTTTTGATAGGTCTCTCCATTTTTATTTTTTAAGAAATATTTAGAGCTTCTGTATTTCAAAGGTTAAAATAACTTTGAATTGTATTTATTGATGTATTAGTAAATTAATAGGAAGAGCTAAAACTTCTTGTTTTGACCTCTTCTGAGAGGGAAACACTATAAGGGGACATCATAAATTTCTATGATATGACTCAACAGTTCAAGGCTCAATGAAAAAATATGTACCTTTAAATAGTGTGGCCAAAGACATTCAGTTATAAGGGAAAAGTTTTCCTTTTTAAAACCATGGCCTGGAGAACAATGTTTCCATAAAAACACTGCTTGGGAGAGTTTGTCCCCCTCTAATAAACATAAGGAAATTGCTCTTGGGTGCTCTCTTTGTCTTCCCTCTGGTGTTCCCTTCACCCAGTTGTGTTCTTCCCCTCCTAATTAGACCATTTGAGTCCATATTCTCAAGGAGGCTTTTCAACAAGCCTTGGTCACTCCAAAAACTGAGAGGAAACCAACTAAGCTGAAAGGGAATTATAGACACAAAGCTGGTCTTCTGTCTCTCTCCTTTCCCCTTTCTCTACTTTAATCAACCCATATTTGAGTTCAAATTCTGTTCTAATTTCTCTTAGATGCCTTCTGGCTGCTCTGACTATAAAGGGCATTGAATAATCTTTTGTAATTATATGAAACAAAGTATATTTCTTTAATCACATCCATCCAGAATCCCAGAAATTCTGCATGTACAACTTCACTAACCCTCTAGGTGTTTCTTTTTTGTGTTGTTTTGGTTGCTTTTTTTTTTTAACCTTTAATTTTTTTATTTTAATTTTTTTAAAGGAAGACTATTTTTAGAGCAGTTTTAGTTTCACAGCAAAATTGAGAGGAAGGGACAGAGATTTCCCATATACCTGCCCCCACACATGCATAGCTTTCCCCATTTTCTCCCACCCCACCAGAGTGTACATTTGTTACAATGATGACCCTAAACTGATACATCATATTATCTGAAGTACATAGTTTCCATGAGGGCTCACTCTTGGTGTTGTACTTTCTATGAGTTTGGACAAATATATAATGATGTATCCATCATTACAGGATCATGTGGTGTATTTTCACTGTCCTAAAAATTCTGTGCTCTGCCTATTTATCCAGGAAGTGTGATACCTCCACCTTTGTTATTCATTTCCAAGATTGTTTTGGCTATTTGGGTCACTTAAGATACCATATGAATTTTAGAATTCTATTTTTCTGCAAAAGATTTCATAGGGATTTTGATAGATATGTTATTGAATTACTGTAGATCACTTTGGATAGTCCGGCATCTTAACAATATTATGTCTTCCAATCAATGTTTATCAGATGTCCTTCCATTTATTATTACCTTCTTTAATTTCTTTCAGCAATGTTTGGTTGAATCATCTTTGCATTTCTGGAGTAAATCCCACTTGGTCATGATGTATAATACTTTTAATATGCTTTTGAATTTGATTTGCTAATAAGTTGTTGAAAATTTTCATCAATGTTAATCAGGGATATTAGTAGTTTTTTCTTCCAGTGTTTCTGGCTTTTGTAACAGAGTAATGCTGGCCTCAGAATGTTTTTGAGTGTTCCCTCCTCTAATTTTTTAAGCTGTTATCTTGTGTTTTCATTTTCAATTGTTGCAAAGTATTTTCTAATTTCCCTTCTGATGCCTTCTTTTATCCATTCATTATTCAGAAATGTGCTGTTTAATTTGCAAGTATTTGTGAATTTTCCAGCTTTCCTTTTGCCATCAATTTCCACTCACATTCCATTATAATCCTAAAAAGATATTTTGTACGATTTAAATCTTTTGAAATTTATTAATACTGATTTTGTTGCCTAATATGTGGTCTATCCTGGAGATGTTCCATATAGCACTTAAGGAAAATTCATATTCTGTTGTTACTGGGTAGTATGTTCGATACATGCCTTTGGGTCCAACTGGTCTGTAGTGTTGTTCAAGTCCTTTATTTCTTTATTAATCTTCTTTCTGGTTGTTCTATCCATTATTGAAATTGGAGTACTATAGAATTATCTACTGTAGTACTAGGATTGTAGAATTACCTATCCCTCAATTTTGTCATTATTTGCTTTAAAGATTTTGGAGCTTTGATGTTTGTTGGTGTACATATATTTATAATTTTTATATCTTCTTGGTGAATTGGTTCTTTTAACTTTATATAGTGTCCTTCTTTGTGTCTTGTAACAGTTTTTGGCTTACAGCCTATTTTCCATTACTAGTATAGCTACTTCTCTCTTTTGGATACTATCTGCATGAAATATTTTTTTTCATCCTTTCATTTTCAATCTATGCATCTCCATAGATACAAAATGAACTTCTTGTAAATATTACATAGTTGAATCCTTTTTTTATTATCCATTATGCCAATCTATAACATTTCTTTGGGAAATTTAATCCATATACATTTAGAATAACTACTAATAGAGAAGTATATACCTTGACATTCTGTTGTTTTCTGTACATATTAAAACCTTTTTATACCCCATTTCCTCCCTTACTGCATTCATTTATGTGTGTGTGTTTTTGTTTTTGTTTTTGTTTTTATAATGGCACATGTCTTCTGTTGAGTCCCTCTAGTAAATTTTTCAATTACTGTATCTTTTAGCTGTGGCATTTCTGCTGAAATTTATTTTTTGTAATTATTATATCTTTCTTGATATTCTCACTTTGTACATGTACTGTTTTCAGGAATTTCTTTAGGTTTTCATGTTGCTTTTAGCTCTTTGACCATATTATAAGATTGTTATTTTTAAGTCTTTTTCTAGTAACTATGAAACATATGTTTCTTCAGGGACTGCTTCTGGAGATTTAGTTGTGGGATGGACCAAGTTTCCCACTTTCTTTGTGTGCCTATGGTCTTCTGTTGAAAATCAGACATTTGAAAAACCAATCACCTCTCCTAGTCTTTGAAGACTGGTATAGAAGACCTTCACTGATTAGCAAACTCCTGAGCCTAGAGATCAGCCTGGAGTAAAGGCTTAAGGTCTTCTCAGTCTTCTGGGTATGGGTCTTGTTTGGGCCTGAGTGTGTGCTTTATATATTTACTTACGCATTCAGTTTAAATTTCCTCAGCTACTTTTAAATGTCTTAATTTCCTAAAGAGTATCACCCCAGCTTCTTCTCATGGACTTAAATGCTCTGTTGTATTCCTCTTCCCATAATCTCTTGCCCACCCCCACAGTGTGTCCATGGCTCTGCAGCCCTGCTACAGTGTTCAAATACCTCAGTGCCCACCATACCTTCTGCAGTTCCCAGCTTGCAATCCAAACTATACTTCCGTTCACTGTCTAAGCTCTAGTCAAGTGAAACAAACGATAAAACAGTCCCCAGGGAATTCCACAGACATCTAGACATTTTATTTATTTATTTTAAAGATTATTTATTTGAGAGAGTGAGAATGAGAGAGAGAGAGAGAGTACATGAGAGGGGGGAGAGTCACAGGGAGAAGCAGACTCCTCGCTGAGCAGGGAGCCCGATGCGGGACTCGATTCCGGGACTCTGGGATCATGACCTGAGCCGAAGGCAGTCGCTTAACCAACTGAGCCACCCAGGCGCCCGGCATCTAGACATTTTAAACAAGTTCCATTCTGCTCCTTCCTTCTTGAGGGAGGTAATCGGGAATTAACCTACTTCAATCAGACCACTCCATGTCACACTGTGGAAAGTGTGCAAAGTGTAGATAAAACTGTTATGAAATTTCCTACCATTTGAATGTGGCTTTTTCTTGATTAAGCATTTGCTTAATTGCTGTAGATCTTTGATTGGTTTCCAGAGATCCTATAAAATTATCCGTACTTGTTTACTTGATATTTCTGTGGGGGAACAAAGGCCTGGCACTTCTTAGTTCACCATCTTGTTGATGTTATATATACATATATACATATATATATATAATAAAAAATTAGTATGACAATTGAGTAAGATTGTTAGATTCCTAGACTCCTGAGTTTTTACTCCATTCTCATCGTAATGTAATAGATGGCCTTAAAAAATTAAATTGCCTTTGGGGGGCACCTGAGTGGCTCAGTGGGTTAAGCGTCTGCCTTCGGCTTGGGTCATGCTCCCAGGGTCCCGGGATCAAGCCCTGCGTTGGGCTCCCTGCTCCATGGGAAGCCTGCCTCTCCCTCTCCCACTCCCCCTGCTTGTGTTCCCTCTCTCGCTGTCTCTCTCTTTGTAGAATAAATAAATAAAATCTTTAAAATAAATAAATAAATTGCCTTTGGTATCAGTACAAGAAATACTCTTAAATGTATATTTTGAGTGTCTTTTATTTCAAGGGAATACTGATTTCATACTTTAAATTATAATCTTTCTCTGAGTTCTACAGCAAATAATATAATCATATCCTAAATACAGATGCAAGATTTTAGAAAATAAATAAATCCCACTCTATGCATAGATTTGTAATTAAACATTAGGACTTCTTTACCAATTATCTATTCCCCAAAATCAGTGGCTTAGTATATTCAATATTTATTTATCCCACTAGTCTGAATGCTTACAATTTAGGCTGTGATCAGCTAGTCAGTGTTTCTGGTGTTGGCTGTGCTCACGCACATACTGTGGTGTCTTATGTTGTATGTTCACTCACAACAGCTAGATGTTGGCTGATTTAGGTTGGTCTTCGCTGGGAGCACTTTGGTGATTTGGCTGTGCTCCATGAGTCTTTCATCTTTCAGCAGATTAGTCCGGGCATGTTCTTCTGATGATGGCAAAGGTTCAAGAGAGCACAATTCAGTGCACAAGGTAACATACCATTCTAAAAAGCAAATCACATGGTTGAACTCAGTGTCAATAGATGGAGTAGGTCACTCTGATCTCAGTGGTAAGAGAGTATGAGGTTACATGGTAAAAATGATGGATACAGGACAGATCAAACATTGGGACCATCAGTGCAATCATTCACAACTTGAGAAGAGCTTTTCTGTAATCTTAAGCTTAAAAATGAATTATTAAACTTTTTAGCTTCTGGTACTTCTGTACTTCTGGTACATCTCCTGGTTATATTTTTGTAATC
This sequence comes from Neomonachus schauinslandi, assembly GCF_002201575.2. Lineage (NCBI taxonomy): Eukaryota > Metazoa > Chordata > Mammalia > Carnivora > Phocidae > Neomonachus > Neomonachus schauinslandi. Next base: position 67,758,731 of record NC_058412.1, read on the forward strand.
TAATTAACATTAATCTTCTTGTTTTGAACTAATAAAGTTTAATTTCTCATCCTCTTGGTCCATTAAGTACATAAAAGAAATAGTTTTTACTACTAATAATACAGAAATAAGTAATAATTGGGAAGCAAAGGAGTCAGTACAATATTTTTCAATACTGTGTCTTTTACTCACATAATTCTCAGCTCAAGTTTTCGTTTAGGAATGTATTGTTGATTCTTATTATTTGCATCATATTATCATGTGTACCCAGTGGACATGAGTACATGACCTTTCTCCATCTTACTTCTTACTCAGTGACTGACCTCAATACTTTCACCAACTATGTTCATGAATTTAATAACATAAAAAGCAGATGTGATGCTTCATCTTGGAAGCCTTCTCACTGAGACCACTACACTATTAAAAGAAGTTGATGAAGTCATGACATCTCTTGAAAATATTGTATTATTAAAGAATAATGGATTTGAGACAGTAAAAATGAAAAACATGAAGAGTGTAAATGAAAATTTATTATGGATGACTGATCATTTGAAAATAAATAGCTAGTATTCTATACCTTTTCTCTGACAACACTATATCATATACTGCAAGGAAAAATCTTATATAACTGAATTATAAAGCTAAAATGAATTTCACCTTTCATTTTTATTATCAGACCTTATTTCCCCTCAAATAAAATAATAAGCAGGAATCAGATTACAAAAGAAACAAAAGTGGAGAGTCTTATTGAATCCCTATTCATTCAGCTTCTTATTACTCACTTTTCCCTACCCCAGCACTCAGACGAGTCAGCAAAACACTTAACTGTAAGTAGAATGCAATTCAAAAAACATTGAATCTGTTGTGTTGTAAATAAGAAACTGAGCAGTAAAGATTTAAGTGACCTAAATTAGCAGGGCTATTTACTAATAGAGCTGGAAATTAAAGGTAAGACATCTAACTCTTGATTGTGGTTTATTAAAGAATGTTAAGAAGTGCCTTCATGTCTTTGTTTGGTTTTTGTTTTATTGGCCATAACTGTGATTCCTTTAAAGTTTCTTTTCTGAGATGTAATGACTATGAGGTTATTTGGAGTAACTGAAATTGATATGGGAAACAAAGGCAGAAGAAAAATTATTAAATTTCCTTACTACCTACAGCCCATTGACAAGTCCTTGAAACAGGCAGGGACATTCCTCTAGGGACTCAATTACCTCCATGTTAACACTTTGCCAAGGGCAAAAAGCAATCCTAGCCTGAGCCCCTCCCTTCCCCAGGATCCTGAAGTCTACTTTAACGTATAAAAATTCCTTTGGAGGAAATTTCCTTTATCTCTAGACCCCCCAAGATACGTGTTGGCAATTATCTCCCAAGCATATGGTCCACCAATATACACCTGAAGGGTCTCACGACTAAGGTTTTACTAGACGGTAATAAATGACTTTTTCCCAACAATAGCTAGCCCCCTCAAGGTCCTGGAAACCTTGCTTCCAAAATTCCTTAGAGACTTACACTATCCCTAACCCCCTCCCAACTTGAAAGTATATAATGGGCCACTCCTCTTGACCCCATTGCAGCTCTTTCTGCCTATGGGTCCTGTCCCTGTGCTTTAATAAAACCATTCTTTTGCACCAAAGACATCTCAAGAATTCTTTCTCGGCCGTTGGCTTCGAACCCTAACGTCTTTCTTACATCAAAATTATAAGACTGTTTGAAAAGAAAGTAGAGTAAAAACATTTCATGTTTTAGAATTTTCTGTTGCTCTTTTCCCATGCAAGTTCTCCCTCAGCTTTGAGACCTGTAGTTAGCTGACAATACTCTGGCTGACACACACCTTAAACTCAGAATTGCCCAACTCTATACTTGATTGCTGACACAGCTGAGTAAGTGGAAAAATAGAAAAACTTTGTTCTCTCTGCAGCTGTCATTTCTAATTTGTATTGCAAATAAATTTTAATTTTCTTTTAGTAGATTTGTTTTACTTTAATTCTGCTATTTGTAATTCTGAAAATCAGTAGCTAGAGATGGACTAGGAGCATTGAGTTCAACTACATTTTTTTAGAGCCTGAAAATTACCTAATATTGTTCTCTTTGTAGTAAGTTCCCTCTTTTTAAAAAATACCTGTTTGTCTATCAAACAACTTTCTACATAAGAGGAGAAAATAAGACTGGTCTCTTAACACAACAACATAAAGGATAGATAAAAATGTTATCACCAAAGTTGTGGAAAAATAAATTATGATCAGAGGTGATTATACTGACAAGTTATGAATCAAATGGATAGAAAGATATTCTCATAGAATGTTGCCTTTATTAAATGTTATTGAAAAAAGTCAATGATAAATTCACCCAACCAAGAAGTGAAACAAAATAAGGAATTCAGAAATGAAAAAGCCATTGTAAATGAATAATCTTAAGAGGCAAAATCACTTATATTTGGAACTGAGTTCAGCAATTTAGAAAATTATGGTTGCACAACAGAATACCTGTAAAAAGCAAAGAACATAAGCACACATAATCAAGATGTGAGGGCAGGATGTTTGGAATCTCTTTGTCATTCAAAGTAGAGTATCTATCAATACTAACTATATTAAAACTTTATTAAATACTCCAATCCTTAATTGTCATAATTTTTCCTAAATTTATTAAATTCTTTCTTGAGAAATAAAAAGATGATTTACTATTAAATTATTTGCAATTCACCAATTCTTTAAGTTTATTTTTCTTTCTTTAAATTCAAGACAGTATTTACTTAATATATTACATCCTTAGACTACATATACAGATGATCTAAATAAAAACAATCTCTCCCCATTCATTTTTCTAGCTATATCAGTACACTGATAAAGCGAGAGATGTTGATTGATTTCTGAAATCAGATATGCCACACATTATGACTACTACTGTCCCTCAGTACTCAGTTTGGGGTTCATGTTTCTTTTCCTTTTTCTTTTTTTTTCCTGTAGTGTTTTAGTGTTTTACATTTTAAATAACTGTCATGGAGTACTTTCATTAACATAATTAAAGTACATTCCTAAACCACAAAATTTCCTTTAGCTAGAGCCTATCTCAAGTTAGCTAAACTGTATAGTTTGTAGGGACAGTCACATAAGGCTTCAGACACAATCTTTAAGAGGTTAACATCCAATTACAAGGTTGAAAGGAAGAGTCCCCAGAAGAACACCCTCACTTCTGACAAATGCAAACTCGGTGGGGGGAGGGGAGAAGACCAAAATCACACTCAGTTTAAAAGCTTCCACCTCCTGGAATTAATGTGTGACAGTATGCATAAAATGTTATCAACCATAGGGAGCGTACAAGCGTCAATGTCCAGAGTTTTTATTGAGGCTTTATTTCATAGGCATAATTAATTGCTCACTTGGCTGAACTTCAGATCAACTGATAACATGTGACTTAAAGTCCCCACCCTAAATCACATGGTTAGTTTTTTCTGACTTGGCCAGGCCCACCCTAAGACTATCAGGTGGGGTCAACCCTCATCCTAAATCACATTGTTACTGTGGGGCTACCACAAGATTCCGAGGCAAATAAAGATTACCTCTAAGAAGATGAGGACAAAGATCAGATCTCTCTTGGGGGAAAGTCAAAATTCTTTACTGCACGGAGCCCTATCTTATGCCTCACTTTAAAAATTTACTTTTCAATCGCTTCTCGGCCTTTTGGCTAAGATCAAGTGTAAAAATTTACTTTTCAAAAGAATTATCTATACTTACTATCTTCACTATTCACCTGTCTTTGACTCATCAAACTTATAAAATATAGCTTGTCATTCTTCATCATCATCACCATAATTATAATTATCATAACAATACATACTGAACCAGACAGCGAATTACTAACTCACTAATAATTCCAACTTCCCAATGACTGAGGCAATATTATTATACCATTTTACAGATGAAGACACAAGGATGTTAAATTATATCCCTTAGGTCAAATAGCTGCTAGGTGACAAAGCTAGGATTCAAATCCAAAAAGACTGACTCTTGTGTATACATATTAACCTATACACATCAATAGGCAAAACAAAACAATATATTCTCAAAGGCCAATAACTTTCATGGTACTGAATCCAGTATATATTTAAAATTTCTCAAGTCATGTATCCTTATACCATATTTGGTGCATGTGCACACACATACATACTCCCTCGAGTTTGAACTCAAGGTTTTAATTTTTACTCTGAGACATAGTGAAGGAATTGGGACAAATTCCATAAGCTCTCATAATTGTCACACTGGGTTTTTGTAAGAATTAAGTAAAAGGTCACTGAATTCCATCCATTTTGTATACTATTAATATTCCAAAACATCCAACATGCTCTTCAGTTCCACTGTCTCTACCACAGTCTTAGCCACCATCATCTCTCATGTGATCTACTTCAGTTTTCTTTTCTCCCTACTCCTGTGGCTCTTTCCAAGAAATTGATAGTATTGTAATAAAAATAATTACATATAAAATGCAAAATGTATCATGGTGCCACTTTGCTTGTAACTTTTTAATTACTTTCTCCTATGGGAATAATGTGTCAAATCCTTAACATGATAAGCAAAATTCTATGCTCTCCAACCATTGCCACCTTTGCGCACAGGATATTCTTCATTCTCTTTGTTCCTCTGACATAATGGCCATTATTCAGATCTTCAAAAGTGATAAGATCCCTCCAGTCAAATGATTGCTACTCTGTGTGGGATAAATACTCTCCCCATTTCTCTCCATATAGATAATGCCTATTCACTATCCCACAAATGAAAGTTTAATATTTACTTCTCTCTATATGATACTGTATATTATATATAATACTATACATAATGCACATATAAATTTTACAATATACATTTTTAAACAAATAATTGTAAAAACAATATTGATTAGAAATAATCCCTCCTAGACTAGGCTTTCTCTGAGTATTGAAAATAATGTCAATCTTCTTCATCCATTGGTTTGGCAATACTTACAAAATAGTAGGTGATTAATAACTTGTTAAGTAAGTAAATGAATGACTTGTGGAATAAATTACAGACAATTCTTCATTTTATCTTTGCTTCAATAAGAAAACAAAACAAAACAAAACAAAATCTGAGTATCCCAGATCATATTAATGAGGATATGGGGGGCTAGTTAATGAATTAGAACATATATAAAAAGTTTTGGAATCCAAATATCATCTGACTTGAGATTTTTGGCAACATTCTCATTGTAGAAATTTCTATTGTCTATATCATATATTTTATAATTATTTTGAGACAAAATCTAGTATAGTAAAGATAGAAGACAGATGTAAACTAGGAAAAATAGACTAGATGTTCTTTTTTAAAAACTCTCTGCCTTGATTGGATCATTTTTTCTTTGGCTGTTGAGTTTAATAAGTTCTTTATAGATTTTGGATACTAGCCCTTTATCTGATATGTCATTTGCAAATATCTTCTCCCATTCTGTCAGTTTCAGAAGACATGAACAGATATTTTTCCAAAGAAGACATCCAAATGGTCAACAGACACATGAAAAAGTGCTCAACATCGCTCAGCATCAAGGAAATCCAAATCAAAACCTCAATGAGATACTACCTCACACCAGTCAGAATGGCTAAAATTAACAAGTCAGGAAATGACAGATGTTGGCGGGGATATGGAGAAAGGGGAACCGTCCTACACTGTTGGTGGGAATGCAAGCTGGTGCAACCACTCTGGAAACCAGTATGGAGGTTCCTCAAAAAGTTGAAAATAGAGCTACCCTATGACCCAGCAATTGCACTACTGGGTATTTACCCCAAAGATACAAATGTAGTGATCCGAAGGGGTACATGCACCCTGATGTTTATACCAGCAATGTCCACAATAGCCAAACTATGGAAAGAGCCAAGATGTCCATCGACAGATGAATGGATAAAGAAGATGTGGTATATATATACCATGGAATATTATGCAGCCATCAAAAGGAATGAAATCTTGCCATTTGCAACGACGTGGATAGAACTTTAGGGTATTATGCTGAGTGAAATAAGTCAATCAGAGAAAGACATGTATCATATGATCTCACTGATATGAGGAATTCTTAATCTCAGGAACAAACTGAGGGTTGCTGGGGTGGTGGGGGGTGGGGGGGGTGGGGTGGCTGGGTGATAGACATTGGGGAGGGTATGTGCTATGGTGAGCGCTGTGAATTGTGTAAGACTGTTGAATCACAGAGCCATACCTGTGAAACAAATAATACATTATATGTTAAAAAAAGAAGAAGAAGAAGATAGAAGGAAGGGAAAAATGAAGGGGGGGACACTGGAGGGGGAGATGAACCATGAGAGACTATGGACCCTGAGAAACAAACTGAGGGTTCTAGAGGGGAGAGGGGTGGGGGGATGGGTTAACCTGGTGATGGGTATTAAAGAGGGAACGTACTGCTTGGAGCACTGGGTGTTATACGCAAACAATGAATCATGGAACACTACATCAAAAACTAATGATGTAATGTATGGTGATTAACATAGCATAAAAAAAAAAAAACCTCTCTGCCATATCTGGCCTGCCTGATTACTTTCTGACAGAAAGCTGTCATGTAGTTAAACAGTTAATGGAAGCACAAATAATAGTTTTTTACTATCAAGCAGAAGCAGACAACTATTTTCAGTGTTTGAAACAATTGGGCTGGTTTTATTGTAAGAATGGAAAATACATACATTTGAGATAAAAAAATAAAAGTACTCAAAATTTTATTGTTTATAAATTTTTTAGACTGATTATCTTCTAAAATATTTATTATTACATTTCTTATTTTCAGGTACCTCATGAGAATGAAGTGAATAGCTACAATCTACTTATAAAAAGCCTTTTCCAAGTCAATTTGTTCATACTAGATGTGTAACTTTTTAGTTCTCAGAGTAATCTTGGTATTTGTTAAAAAATAAAAGTGTGCTTTTAAGGGTATTTTATTTTTGGCCCCAAGTTTACAGAATTTAATAAATTTAGTAATCTATTTACTCACAGCAATATCATCGAGAATCATTAAGTCCCTTAATACATTAGTAAGCTATATATTAATATATAGTTGCTTACATACTGACATTATAAAGCCAGCAAAGTGGCCAGTGATAACAGCAGTTGAATGCCCTCCCCAAATCTACAGATTTATCTAATCAAACAAACAAACAAACAAACAAAATACTGGGGAAGAACGCAACTCGTATCATGGAATGAGCTATATGCAGTTTATTAATATGTAAAATTAGTCTGATTCATTTTCTGAGAGGCTTCACTTGGGATTGTTTTGGACCCAACTTGACTTTCCCTTCTATTATTTTTTCTGGATTTTTTTTTTGTGGTAGATATTTGTATTTTATTTTAAGATTTTATTTATTTATTTGACAGAGAGAGACACAGTGAGAGAGGGAACACAAGCAGGAGGAGTGGGAGAGGGAGAAGCAGGCCTCCCGCTGAGCAGGGAGCCCGATGCGGGGCTCGATCCCAGGACCCTGGGATCATGACCTGAGCCGAAGGCAGACGCTTAACGACTGAGCCACCCAGGCGCCCCAATATTTGTATTTTAGAATGTCATTTATCCATTTTCTCTTGTTTTTGGACAGCAATACCCTGGTTTTTATTTAGAGTTCTTTTCCATCCTTATGAAGTCTGTGTACTTCCAGAGAAGCTGCCCTCTTCCCAGATGCTTCAGTCACTCAGCACAATCCATCACTGGCTACAGGCATGAAAATATGAATGAGCATGTAATGACACAGACTAAGGAAGAGTTCAGATAAGCTTCAATAAGCTTATGTAAGTTACCTTTTAATTGTGCATTTTGCATGCTACATGTAAAATAAAATGATTACCCACATTGCATATGTTAAAGTTCTTATATTGTTTTAGAGTAGAAACTAAACCTATATCCTTTAATTCCAAAATAAAATAGGCAAAATACAAATATTAATGTTAATTCTATAGGTTAACCTGAATTTATATAAATTTATGATAATTACAGTAATTAACTGTAACAGAATTATTCTCATTAGAGGACAAACCAGGCTTGCTGATCACTATGCTGGCTCTAAGCCTTCACAACTTAATGAATGCTAAAATATTAAAATCTCATCCAGTTTACCATGGAGCCATAATTTATAAGAATAAATGCATAATAATCCTTTGGACTTCAGAGGTAATTTATGAGCAATATTCTCACAGTGGATAATGATAATTCACTCTCATTTATCCCAGCTTGATTTAAATCATTGATTGCCCCATGTTTAATAATAATTTAGTAATAGTGAAATTAATACCCCCTTCTATTTTTGTATAAAATTTTCAAAGACTCATGGTGAATTTAAACTTTAAAATGAAGGTTGATAAATATTTTCTTGCAACTTTTCTATTTTGGATTTGTCTCCTTCCAGGTATTGTTAACTTTATACGAGAAGTGTGATATCCTTGAAAATGTTGAGGTTGTATATAATAAATTGTGCCCTACCACTATGTTCAAGGTACCTCCGGAGGTGCCCAGATCTGGTATGTAGATGTCTGATTTTGCCAAAACTACGTTGACAATACTCACTTTCAGAGATTTGAAGAAGGCATCAGTAGAATTAGCTATTTCTTACGATTAGCCATTTCAAAATAAACACTTCACAAATATTTTTTAAGAACATTATAGAGTCTATTTCTAAAATGTATTATAATCATTATTAATTAAGCAGATATTACCCTGATTCTGTTAAAATGGTTTTATGGAATAATTTATATATTCAATAATTTTAGCAAATGAGGAAAATTTATCAACGGTGGCAATATCTAATGGGATTGGACTCATTCCAGCTATACTATGGTTTTTAATATGATGTTTTCTTTTTCCCATGGGTTGAGTACCTATTTAAGAAGACATAGTATGTTCTATTTGTGCAACAATGAGGTAACCTAGTTTGGCTCCTTCTTTTCATCTGAGTTAGGACTGAGGAAAAAGCCAGTATAATCCCATAACTCAATGAAAAAAACAAACACAAAAACCTGAGTGTTCCTTAGGTTTGATCAGGAACATCATCTTTAGAAAAATTTTTGCCACAGAGCCATTGTGCTTCCCTGATGATGTTGACAGCTACATAAGTCAATGCTGCAGGTTTTGTTTCTGTGTTTCTTTTTTTAAAGATAGTATTTGTGGAAAAATACAGAGATGGTAGCAAAATAAGAAGAAAAGAGGAAAAATCCGAATGCTGTTCTTTTCCCTTACTTGGAAGCCAGTGTCAGTAGAGGGGAAAGAAAGATCACTGCAGTGTCACAAGACAGTTGATTTCTACTCTTACCTCTGTCATCAGATTCTTCTGTGACCTATGAAAGATTACCTCTTAGGGTGTCAGTTGCTTTTATAAGAAGGATGGGAAGGAGATGGTCAATATTTCCCAACAAGAAGTATACATCAGCATCACTTTTTGAAATTAAATCAAATGCAAGTATTGGACCTTCACCACAAACCTACTGAATTAGAGCCTCTGTGGCTGGAACCACATAAGTGCATATTCAAATTCCACAAGTGATATTTCTGAACACCTCTGGAGCAGATGAATCCTTGATGTTCTTTCTAACTCTAATGTTTCTCTTTCTATGATTCTATAGAATGGATGTTAATCAATGGGGCAATATAATTTAGAGACACTAATTGAACTACAAAAGTTATCTTTAAACATTGTGTGTGTGTGTGTGTGCATGTCTGTGTGTGTATGTGTATGTGGTGAAGGGGGGGATGGAAAAAAGAGAGTCATCTCTGTAACAGGCACTCTGCTAGGTGCTGCAGGTAAGTGAGATTTTAGAAATAATTTCCTGCTTTCAATTTGTTTAGTCTATTTCAGTGAGAAATCTAACAGATGATAACGGAGGAAATAGTTAAAATAACAGATGAGGGACAGAGATTTAGAGGGTGGTGACATATCCCATAGTTACAGAGTTCAGGAATGCTGCAAAAAATCAGGTGGATTTTTTTTTTCAGGCAAAAATAGCAAGGTATACTTTAGAAAAGCCTGGCACAAGCAAAAATCATAAAGAGACTGGAAACATATTAAAAATTAAGAAATTGGAGAATATCTCTATCCATATTGTAAAGAAATTTGAATGTCTATATGTGAACTTTGTTTTTACCTTAATGGGCATGGGAACATTACTGAATATTTACTATAAGATCTGGAATCACATTTAAAATGTTTTGAGAGTGTTAGTTGAAAATTAATTTAAAAACATAATTCTTTGAGAGCTTACAACATTCTAGTTTCCATGTTAACTAGTGTTTTTTTCACTTAATACAATAATTTTTTTCAGTGGGTGTTGTTTTCCTTCAGTCTGAGGTTCAGAAAGGCTACACACTCCTATTATAGCAGATCTAGCTATATATGTTCCTTTTCTACTCATAAGACAGTGGGTTTGGAAATTACCCAGACGGTTTTGTTTTAGGGACTCTGTCCACATGCAATAAAACTAATATAATTGTTATTTTAAAATCATTTTTTAAATTATAACACTCTTGAATGATCTCATCTACTCCCTTGGCTCAATTGCCATCATATGCTAAGGATATATATAGTTCCTTTTGAAACATAAGAAAGTAAATACTCTTAATCGAGAAACATAATAGAGCCGAAGAGAAAAAAAAAATGAAGGTCCTTGTCCTAATATTCAAAATGGGGCTCCCTGTGATCATCCAAAGTGAGAAGACTCTCAGGCATGCTTTTTAGCTGACCCTCCAATATATTGTTCTGGGCTTTCTAAAAGAGAATATTTCTCACACTGTATTGTAATTATTAACAAACAAAATCTATGAGGTCTGGGACTAAGTCTTTTTATTATTTGTTATGCTCTTAAAAACTAAATAGTGCTTGGACCTAATGTTTAATAAATGTTTCTTGAATAAAGGTGTGATTAAATAAATGACTACTGACACCAGGTATATTCTCATTTTCAACCAGGTTATTTCCTCAATGTAAACATTAAAACATGATAGTAAAGTATTTATATTAATTCAAATATATATCAATTACCTCTTATGTTGCAAGCGATATCATAAGATCTGGGGATACAGCTAGAAACAAGAGGCTTAGATTTCTACTTTCATGGATCTTATCTATGAAAGAAATACATGATAAATATGTTGACTTTTAAATAGAAAAATTATGCAAAATTCATTCAGGAAACTAAACGGGAATGAGATAGAACATTGATGTCAGAAACGGAGTGAATTTAGAAAGAGTAGTTTGAAAATGTAACATTTTATTTAAGGTGTGAAGGATACAAATAAAGTGCTAAAAGAAAAAAATGTCAACTAAGAAGTCTATATAGAGCAAAATAATCCTTAAAAATGAGGTAAATAAAGACACACTTTTTTTTTTTTTCTGGAGGAAACACTCAAAACTCTATGTATTTATATATATTACAAATGACAGAGATCTTTTTAGGGTGATATAACATTTCCAAAAAAAGATTGTAATTGTGCAATGGCTATTAAATTATATAAATATTATTTTTTTAAAAATCACTCAATTGTACATTTAAAATGATTGAGCACTATGATATATAAATTATACCTCAATAATATTGTTTAAAAAAGCAAAAATATACCTAATATTTCTTCAGTGAAACATTCCCGATTTTTATATACAGTTATTTGCATGTTTTCTTGTACCCCAGAATACCAGAATACTTTGCAAATCCTATCATTGTAATAACCAATTGTGGAAACTTGAGTGTCTCCACAGCTAGACTGAAAACACCTAAAAGTACTGATCATAACTTATTGACATTTCTGCAACTAGACTAATCAAAATAAGTTAAAAGCAATTTGTTTTCTGACTTTCTTAAAGAATGCTGATACCACCTGTATCTCTGAAAGAAATAATACATTGTATATTAAAAAAAAAAGAAGAAGAAGAAGAAGATAGTAGGAAGGGAAAAATGAAGGGGGGGGGGAATCGGAAGGGGAGACGAACCATGGACTCAGAAACTGAGGGTTTTGTGGGGGGATGGGTTAGCCCGGTGATGGGTATTAAGGAGGGCACTTTTGAATGGAGCACTGGGTGTTACACACAAACAATGAATCATAGAACAATACATCAAAAACTAATGATGTAATGTATGATGACTAACATAACATAATAAAATTAAATTAAAAAAAAAGAATGCTGATACCAACTCTGTATTGTTTGCATTAATCCATGCCAGATGTATCACAGTTCTTTACTAATAATGTACCTTAGTTTCACTTTAGCTTTTTTTATTGTAAACTTCTCACTTGCTAGAATGCATCTTACCTGAGTTTGCAAAGTTATTTATACAGTTATGTTCACATTAAAATTGTGCTTTATAGGAAGGGAAGAAAAATTATACAAATCTTCATTAATAGGGAATTGATTAAATAAAGTAAGGTGGACCCACTCAGAATGCTCTGTATTTTTATATTCTAATGGGATAAATAGAGCCTAGCAATGAAAGAGTTCTTCGTTATATGGCTAAGTGTAAAGATGCTTCAAATTATGTGTAATATAATTTTATTTTGTTTCCTTAAAAAGTTGATAGATGATAACAACAAAAAAATTATAGAGAGAGCATCAAATCCAAGATACTTGCTATCAGGAAGTTGGAGGAACTTGAAAAAATTTGCACATGTGTAATAAAAATTATCATAACATCAAAATTTGTCAACCCTGGGAAAACTGGACAGCTACATGCAAAAGAATGAAAATGGACCAATTTCTTACATCATACACAAAAATATACTTAAAATGAATTAAAGGTCTAAATGTAAGATCTGAAACCATAAAATTCCTAAAAAAAAAAAAAAAAAGAAAAATAGGCAGTAATCTCTTGGACATCAACCTTAGCAATATTTTCCAGGTTCTGTCTCTTCAAGTAAGGGAAGCAAAAGCAAAAATAAACAATTGGGACTATAGCAAACTAAAAAGCTTTTGTACAGTGTAAAAAACCATCAATGAGATGAAAAGGCAGCCTACCGGTTGGGAGAAGATATTTGCAAATGATATATCTGTAAGGGGTTCTTAATATTCAAAATATAAAAAAAATCATAGAAGTCAACAACAAAAATCAAATAATCTAATTAAAAAATGAGCAGAGGACCTGAATAGACATTTTTTCTAAGAAGATATACAGATGGCTAACAGGCACTTGAAAAGATGCTCAACATCACCAATTATTAGGGAAATGAAAGTCAAAACCACAATGAGATATCATCCTATCTGAATCAGAATGGCTGTTATCAAAAGACAAGGAATAACAAGTATTAGCAATGATAGGAAGAGAAGGCAACTCTTGTGGACTGTTGGGAATGTAAATTGGAGCAGCCACTATGGAAAACAGTAGGGAGTTTCCTCAAAAAGTTGAAAATAGAGCTACCATATGATCCAGCAATTGCACTACTGGGTATTTACCCCAAGGATACAAAAGTAGGGATCCGAAAGGGTACGTGCACCCCAATGTTTATAGCAGCAATGTCCACAATAGCCAAACTGTGGAAAGAGCCAAGATGTCCATCGACAGATGAATGGTTAAAGAAGATGTGGTATATATATACAATGGAATATTATGCAGCCATCCAAAGGAATGAGATCTTGCCATTTGCAATGACGTGGATGGAACTGGAAGGTATTATGCTGAGCGAAATAAGTCAAACAGAGAAAGACATGTATCATATGACCTCACTGATATGAGGAATTCTTAATCTCAGGAAACAAACTGAGGGTTGCTGGAGTGGGGGGTGGGGTGGGAGGGATGGGGTGACTGGGTGATAGACACTGGGGAGGGTATGTCCTCTGGTAAGCACTGTGAATTGTGCAAGACTGTTGAATCTCAGATCTGTACCTCTGAAACAAATAATGCAATATATGTTAAGAAAAAAAAAAAAAAGAAGAAGGTAGCAGGAGGGGAAGAATGAAGGGGGGAAATCGGAGGGGTAGACAAACCATGAGAGACGATGGACTCTGAAAAACAAACTGAGGGTTCTAGAGGGGAGGGGGGTGGGGGGATGGGTTAGCCTGGTGATGGGTATTGAGGAGGGCACGTTCTGCATGGAGCACTGGGTGTTATGCACAAACAATGAATCATGGAACACTACATCTAAAACTAATGATGTAATGTATGGGGATTAACATAACAATAAAAAATAAAAAAATAAAAAAAAACTAAAAATAGAAGTACCACACAATACAGTAATTCCACTTCTGGGTGTTTACCCAAAGCAAACAAAAACATGAATTCTGAAACCTATATACACTACCATGTTTATTGTAGCATTATTTACAATAGCCAAGATATGGAAGTAACCTGTGTCCATAGATAGATGAAATAATAAAGAGCTGTGGTACATATACACAATGGAATATTAGTCATAAAAGAGAATGAAATTTTGCCATTTATGACATCATGGATGGACCTAGAGGGTATTACGCTAAATGAAATAAGCCAGACAAAGATAAAAACCATATAATTTCACTTACATGTAAAAACTAAAAAACAGGTGTGCCTGGGTGTCTCAGTCAGTTAAATGTCTGACTATTGGTTTTGGTTCAGGCTGTGATCTCATGGGTTGTGAGACTGAGCCACACATGTGGCTCCCTGCTCAGCTGGGAGTCAGTCTGAAGATTCTCTCCCTCTGCACCTCCCCCCTCAAATAAATAATAAATAAATCTCTAAAAAAATTAAAAAAAAACAGAACAAATGAACAAAGAAACAAGAAAAACAAAGAGCAAAACAGACTCATAATTATAAAAAGCAAACCAGTGGTTGCTTAAGGGGCAGGGAGGTGGTTAAATGGGTGAAATGGGTGAAGAGGATTAAGAAGTACCAACATTCAGGTGTTAAAAGTACAATATACAGATTATAGTCAATAATATTCTAATACATTTATAGTGGTGAGCATTTAGTAATTAAAAAAAATCAATCCTATTTATTGACTTAAAAACAGGTTGTTGTTCATGAACATCTTCCATATGGTAAATTGTCCTTCAGAATAGAAAACAATTTCCCCAGAATATCCATTAAAATACTTGAGACTGAATTCAAAATAAAGATCTAACTAACACCCAAACATTAAATAAACAAAGCAGAACTGCCTTACAATAATTTGTGCTGGATAGGGGAACCTGGTAACTAAAATTTATGAAGTAATCCAGTCTATAATAGAATGGGTGAATAATTCCCAGGCAGTACATTCACTTTGGGATGACTAAGCTGAAAATTATTCTAGGAACCATTAAACTTTGTTGGAATGATGAAGAGTTTGGAAAGAAATCTGGAGAAAAGTGACTTACGGATTAAAATCTGCTGTGATTGATTTCAACAAGTTTTAGCAGAGACCCACTGGATATTACACACTCTACTATAAGACTCAGATATTGACATGCATTTTTATGGCATTTATGTTTTTGCAGGTTTTTTTAAATCTAAATTGTTCTGGATAACCTATAAAGAAGGGATTACATTTTTATGACATTCTATAATAAATTAATTTGAATACATTAAATTATGCCTAATTGAAGAGAATAACATTATGGAGGATGTGCAATAGTTAAGATTTATAACACAACACCAAATGCTGAAATGCATAAATGAATCAACCTAGCCAATCATTTACCTAGATCACATTAAGGTTTATATTCATCAATAACATTCAATAAATTAAAGATAAACTATAACTTGAACAAATACTTTTCTATATGTGTGTGAAAACTAAGCAAAAGATCTTTTTTCATTCAAAAATTAAGACAAATGAATAATAAAATTCTGTCAAAATGTACAGATTTTAAGTGATAACCTCCAATATTGGAGTCTGTTCCTTTAGTCTCTTTTTATACCTTCTGCATTAATAGATGGATCATCCTTGCCAAATTCATGAATTTAGAGAGCATGTGCTCTTCATGCTGACTACATGATTTTGATTTGTTTTGTACAAGTCTATTGGAAGGTTTAATGTAAGTTATTTTGCAAGCAAATTTCAGGACAAGGGCTATGCCTCCAACAATTTCATCATGTCCTTAACCCCATTTCCTGTGGTTACCATTATCTATAAACTTGATAGCAGATGATTATAGGATGTAGTGTTCACAGTAACCAGGGTGATTTCCAAACTGCTAGTGTGCCCCTTAAGTGTTTGTTTTTAAGAAAGAAAAAGAAAAGCAGCAAGAATCAAGTGTTGAACCCTGCTGTTCCATTGAGTTTTAAAGCTTCAGATTCTATGGTATCAAAATACTCTAGAAATATGAATAATGTCCTGGTGGTATTTGCTGTGCCCTCTCAGTTATGTAATCCCTCATGCAACCATAGGCAATGCATTTCAGTAAAATCATTCTGTCACACATGCATCTATTATTGCCCATACTTTTATTGTACACCTACTATGTGCCATACACTATCCTAAAAACAGTGTATACTTAAGGTGTTGCAACAAATGGAGATGGCCTCTGCCTTTTTACTAAAGTGCTATAAAGGAAAAGGTAATGTTGCTGTGAGCTGTCAAAGGGACTAATTACATAAGTGGTGAGAAATGAGGAGAAACTATTAACTCAGATTGAGTATCAGTGAGGGACTCTCTACAAAAAGACATAATGTTAAAATTGAGACCTACCGGGAAAGTAATAGTTATCTAGGGAGAAATTCAGTGAAGGAGGCAACATATAGACAGTCTCCTGGGTAGAAAAGAACTTGGAGTGTTTCAGGAACTGAAAAATCACATGATTTCCTGAACATAATGAACAAGCAGGGAAATTATAAGATTAAGATGAAGAAGTTGGAAGGACCTGGGCATATAGGGTGTTTTTATATCCACATTTTTATAGTATGATAGACAGACTTTGAAAGTATTTAAGAGAGGTAGTGAGTAACATTCAACTTATATTTTTAAAAGATCATTCTCGTATAGAAAATCAATTGGAGGGAAGTGGAAGGGAAATTGGGCATTTAATTTAAGAAGAGAATTGCAGAGCCAGTAGTAGGAGATGATGACATGTTCTATGGTGTTAAAATAGAGGTGGAGAGAACGGGAAAGCAACATTTTGGAGATATACTTCAGAGACATTGGTGGCATATTGCATTTTGATAATGATGGGTGTGAAGAGGAAGTGACCCAACATGCTGTTTGAGTAACAAAATAGGTGGAGATTCTGAAGTCTGGAGGAAGAGAAAGATTTGGCAGGTAAGATTAAGCATTCAGTTTTGGATGTGTTAAATTTGAAATTTGTGTCAGACATCCAAGGGGAGCTATAACAAAATCTGTTGGTTATATAAGGCTTGATCTGAGAAGATAGCTTTAGTTTAGAAATAGTAATTTTGGAACTGTTGAAATGTAAGTAGTATTTAAAGCTGTGGATATGTATTAAATACCTATTTTATAAAAACCTCCTGTGTTCAAGGTTTTTACACTCATTAAGGGGAAAAATATGCTCACATAGAAAGTTAATACCAGCCTAATGGAACTAATTGTAGCACATTATAGAGGCTAGTTGCTTGTTAGGACTACATCTGGTTCAAATAAAAAAAAAAAAAGTAAAGTTCTATTACTGTGGCTCAGAAAGATAGAAGCTTCATTGACCCATGCATCAAAAAGCTAGGGATATATGAGATAATAGAAGATATATTTTGGTCTCTACCCACCCTAGTTCCTGGCACAGAGATCCTAAACACTCATAATTTTCTTCCTTCCTTCCTCTCTCTTTCTCTTTCTTTCTTTCTTTTTTTTCTTTCAGATTTATGTATTTATTTGAGGGGAGGCAAAGGGCAGAGGGAAAGAATCTTCAAGCAGAGTCCCCACTGAGTGTGGACACAGGGCTTGATCTGTAGTTAGTTGCAACTACTCAAACCTGTCACTGTATCACAAAAGCAGTCATAGATGACATGTAACAAACAAGGGTGACTGTTTTCCAATAAAACTTTATTTGTAAAAACTGGATTTGGTTTACATATGGTGGTCTGCCTACCCACAATGGCGGATGATTCCAAAAGAAAAAAAATTAATTTAATAAAAATGGAGAAAATAGAATCATTGCTGAAATATACTTTGAAAGAGGAGAGTGAGGAGTGACAAGAAAATTAGTTTTCTTCTGCAATGAAAAACTAGAGTTCTGCAAACAGAGGCTTGGAAATAAGGAAAATAAAATTGTAACTTCTTACTTAATATAAAATTTAAATGGTGAGATGTAAATTCTACTTGCGTATTCACACTTCACAAATAAAAAGCTCTTTAAAAAGGAAAGTATGTTTTTTAAACTATATTTATGGCTTTACTTGCAATTAACTGACATAAAATCAACTGTTATCTGATGTTTTCATTTGAACTCTAAAATGAGATATTTCAGGTTCTAAGAATGGATAATTAATAAAAAAGATTGTATGATATGCTTTTTAAATTTTTCAACATGTAGTTATTATGTTTGTAGCTGATGCATAGCACTTATATAAAAATATATTATCCACATTCTGGAGTAACCATAGCTTACAATTTAAGTTTAGAGGCATAAAATGAATTCACAATGAATGATAAAAATTTATTAATACACATTATGGGATCAAAAGGAAAAAACAATGCATTTCTTCTTAATACTATTAGGAACATCAGTCCATTGGCAGTCCTACACTTTACTCAGTTACCAATATCAGGCTTCTGATGCCTCTTATGGCCTCATTTGAAAAACTACTACTCCTCTTATCTTGCCTCTATGACCTGATTTCTTTGATTCCAAATGGATTATTCTAATCCATTTTCATCTAATATTTTAACTCTCATTTTGTATTGCCCTTTTACTACATCCCTTGAATACTCGCAAATTCAAACTATTACTAGTGACCATTATTTCCCCCACTATAATGACTTTTGTTATTAAATATTTACTCTGTGCCAAACACTTGGCTAAATTCTTTATATGCATTCCTTCATTTAATCCTTATATAACCCTGTGATATAGGCACTCTTATTCCATTACTACAGACAGGGGAAGTAGAGTTCAGACGTGTTAAGTATCTTGCCCATGGTTATGTAGCTAGAAGGTAAGAGCAGAAGCTTGAACCCAGGACAGTCAGATTCCAAAACACATTCTCCTTGTTAGCCATAGTTTCCTGTCTCATACTGACACTTTGGCTGGGGAAAATCACTCAACCCTATAATATGATGACACAAATCATACTCTTTAACTTGAGTGAACCCTTAATGCCACCCAGAAATCTTACATGATTCAACTTCTCTCTTACATCCCACAGTGACTGTTGCAAGCAGGTCTTGTCCTGTCTCCTCCATCTTTTCTGCCTTCATGCTTGAGACATACTTGTCTCTATTTCACAGAGAAAATAGATACTGTCAGGTGGGATTTGCCAATACTTTCTGCCTATCCCCATGTGAAAATCTTATTGGCATCAGCATTCAGTCTCACTTCTTTGCATTTTGTCTGATAGAAAATGTCTTTCTTTCTTCCTAAAGCTAATTCTTCCATTTCAATTTAGGATTCCAACTCCTTATAATAACTTCCAAAGGAATTTCCAAAGAAAGTTAGATTTTCTTCCTCTTCCTCCCTATTGGCTCTCACTGATCAGGCTGGAGTCTGGTAATACTGACGTGGAATGAAACCGTAGCTTTATATAACAGGTTCTTAACCTCTCTAAGGCTAGTATAGAAAAGGAATGGACAGAACATAAGTCTCATTGAGAAGGCACATCACTCCTACTGAAACACTTAACAAAGTCAATATATCCTTGGCTTATCATCAAAATTCACTTATAGGGCAGTTCATTGTAGTGATATTTTACTAAAGTTAGTTTTGCAGAAGAAAATGTAGAGACAATAACTGTTTTGTAGAGATTTAAGGTCAAATTTATACTCTTAATTGTTCTATTTTGCGCCCCCTCTGATATTTTAAATTTTTTACTCAAGATTTATTTCTGCATTATAAAGGTGCTTTTTACTTGTGCTTTTTGGCATACAAGCCATCCTTTAGACTTTGCCTTTACATTATTTGCTTAGTAGAATAAAAATGACCAGAAAAAACTTGCCTGGTTTTGAAGGAAAAATGAAATGTCTATTTCTGAGCATTTCCTAGGAAAAACATGGTCATGAAATTTATTGATATAGTTGGGAATTCAGCCTCTTTGGATCCTGGATCCATCTTCTCTAGAAATGCATCCTTTTAATATTATTATATTGTCAATAATTATGAAACAAATTTGTAAACTTATCCAAATAAGTGAACCATTTGATATTTGATTTTGTCACACATTTTGACATTGATTTAATTAGACCTTGCATAAATACTAAAAATCTATATAAAATATTTTTCCAATGTCAAAATGAAATTAATCACATGATATGATGGTTGGTGGGTGAAGATTTCTGTAACTCATTTGGATAAACTAGGGATTATCTGACTATTGAATTAGTAAGGCAAGGAAGAGATTTTATAAAACTCTGTTTAGAAGGTTATAAACATCTTTTATATCACATCCTGGGCATCAGTTAATCATTCAATGCCCTCTTCAAGTCACATTTCTTCCATGCCTGCACCTTCACAGATGCCTCTAGACAGAAATAATCTCTTCCTCCACTGCCCCTAATTGTAATTAGTACCTTTCTATAATAGTTTGCCTTCTGAAACCTGTTTATTTTCCATTAATAATGTGGATATTTGGCACTATGTAAGGTCAACTTCTGTATCCTACACAACGTCCAGTACAGTGTCATATTTTTAGTAAATACTAAAACACATAAATGATAGCTGATTAAAATATGTTCATTTTGAGGGGCGCCTGGGTGGCTCAGTCAGTTAAGTGTCTGCCTTCTGCTCAGGTCATAATCCCAGGGTCCTGGGATTGAGCCCTGCCTTGGGGGGGGGGGTCCCTGCTCAGTGGGGACTCTGCTTCTCCTTCTCCCTCTGCCCCACCCCGGCTTGTGCTCTCTCTCTCTGTCTCTCAAATAAATAAATAAAATCTTTTTTAAAAAATTAGTTCATTTTGAGCATGTAAGCCTCAAATTAATGTGTTGGGGGAAAAAAATCATTCTAGTGTGCTCTTTAAGTCCCTATTGGTTGATAAATTCAACCATAGAGGGAAAACCTCTGATTACAGGGAATGATTTTGGCAATAGAATGAATACATTAAAGTAGGTTACCTCTGAGTTGTATTTGTTTGAAACCCTATGAGAGAGCTTTTATAGACATCTAACTTTTCTGTTGCTTCAATAATAAAGAAGCTTTTTATTTAATGAGATTAGGTATACAAGCTTTGCAAATAATTTACATTGTTAAGATAGACTGATAGAGCTCAGCAAGAGATGGAATGAAAGTATTTAGAAATCTAATTATCAGTTGGCATTGGAGTGTGTCTGATCTGGAAAGATTATTAAAAAAATGTATTAGGTAAAATACTAGGGAGAAACATGCTTGTATGGTTTCAAGGACCAGAAAAGGGGTACTTCTTCTGACCTCAATTAACTTCAGATGTAAAATGTTTATAAAACGACTAGTCTAAAGGTTAAAAGGTATGCTATGGTGAAATGAAGGTGTATTTCCTGATTTCTAGCTAATAGATTTCAACCTGAAATATGGTTTTACAGTTGTTCCCTGGTGTCTCAGAAGATACTGCATAAAGAATATTGTGACAGGGGAGCCTGAGTGGCTCAGTCGTTAAGCGTCTGCCTTCGGCTCAGGTCATGATCCCAGGGTCCTGGGATTGAGCCCCGCATCAGGCTCTCTGCTCTGCGGGAAGCCTGCTTCTACCTCTCCCACTCCCCCTGCTTGTGCTCTCTCTTTCGCTGTGTCCCTCTCTGTCAAATAAATAAATAAAATCTTAAAAAAAAAAAAAAAAAAGAATATTGTGACAGAGATTACTAACTTTCTCATTTTCCCCTTCTTCCATATGATAGAGTTGAATAAGGAGTGGTTGTCCAGCTAAATGCTCTAAAGCCTTCTCTCTATCCACATGTGACCATATATTTAAATTCTGGACAGCAGGATGTCAATAGAAATTATATGTTTCACTTCCAGTGTATGTCCTTTAAATTAAGGTGGTCTTACTCCTCTTTCTTTTCTTCTTTCCTGCCATGCTATATGTAGTCTTTATGAAAGAGTTGGAATAGCTGTTTGGACACAAATATGAAAACAAGAATTGAGGATGATAATGCCTCCTTACCAGCCTAGACAACCTACCTTTGTACTCTTAAATAAAGTATAATAAGGAATTAATATATACTTCAAATTTAGCATGGCAGGTAAGTGAGGATAGAAAACTGATGACAAATAAAGCATAAAAAATAATATGAAATGAAAGTGAAAGTGAAACTCTTACACACACACACACACAGATGGGGAATAAGTACCTAAATGCAGGTTTGACAGATGTGGTATGCAAAAATGGAAGATACCCAGTTAAGTTTGAATTTCAGAAAACAGCTTTTAGTATAAATATGTCTCCAGCCATATTTGGAATATAATTATACTAAAAAGTTATTCGTTAAATTTATGTGATATCAAATAAAAATGGTGTCCTGCACTTTTATCCAGAAACCATACTTAAATATATATATAATATATATATATATATATATAAAGAGTGAGATCAGCATAAGGGACATGGTAGCATAAGATGTCCCTTGCTCTTGTTTTTGAACCCTCCTTCAACAGCAAAAATTTGGCATCCACCCATGAACAAAAGTGCCTTTGAGGGAACTGTGGGATCTAGCATCATATGTCAAAGGGCTGGGAAAAGGTATTGTTTACTTCTACATAAAATAATAGGCAGACAGACCCTGGTCCTGGCTGTGGGATCCTGCAGTGGCCTGTGATCCAGCTCTAACTTCTCTTGGAATAGTCTGGGGGCTTCTAAGAAACACTGTCTTAGACAATCACCCATGGATGAGAGAGCTTTTGTGGAAGTCCTAGTTTCCACAGGCAAATTTCCAGCACAGTGGTTAAGCAAAAAGAATAAGTGTCTGAATGCACTGAAGTGGGTAAGAGGAACAGCTTGATTTTACCTGTTCACTCCTCTACCAAGCCAGCACAGTTCAGGGCCAAGAGATATTTTCTTGACCTGTGATTTCCCCTGTCAGGGAAAGGGAGAGCATGTGAATAAGCACTCAGCTTCCCCAACTTTATGAGCCCCAACCGAAGCAGCTCGTTTCTCTCTCATCTTATCCAGGGAACTGAATCTTAAGGTATATGACTGGGGAGTATGAAGAAACCAGAAAAGTGGTAAATAGAATACTTGGAGGGTATGAAAATGACACAGCTTCTACTAAGCACATTGTAGACTCCATCAAAAAGCCAATCCATGAACCACTGGGAACACTTCACCCACAGATCCCCCAGGGGCCCAGGGGCATCCCAAGCCCTCCCTGTGTCTCAACCCCACACACCCTCATCTTGTGGCTGGATCACTGTATGTGCTCCTGACAGCAGCAGTAAGAGCTAGCTTTGGCATGTGGCTAATGAGCATTTGCAGAATGCTGGCCTGAATCTGTGGGCCAGGGAGTGACCACAAAGCTGTGCTTTAGTACTAACTTTGGGAAAACAAAAGAGAGTCTGTCAGCATTTGGCCTGGTGCTTTGCAGGATCCCCAGAAGGCATATAAGCTTAAGAATTCTGCCACAAGAAGGAGGAAGACGCATTAAGCAAGTGTACCCATAGAAAGTCTGAGATAGCCTCAGTATCTCTAGCAGGGTAGATGGAAGGTATTTCTCTTCCAAAGGCAGTTAGTAAAAACTGGAGGAGGTGAATACTAAATCAAATGCAAAGACTGCAACCTAAAACCTCAAAGAACATAAAAGTCAAGGTGACATGACATCACCAGAGGAGAAGAAAAGAAGGGGTGAAAGCTTATTAAAAGAAATAATGAATGAGAACTTCCACAAATCTGGGGACACTTGGATATTGAAGACCATCAAGGTCATAGGAAACCAAACAAAATCAACTTGAAGAGGTCCTCTGCAGGACATATTATAATAAAGTGTCAAAAGTCAAAGACAAAAGAGAATCTTAGGAACAGTAAGAGAAAAATGCTAGTGACTTACAAGAAAACCCCCTTAAGACTATCAGCCGATTTCTTAGCAGAAGCCTTATAGACCATGAAAGAGTGGGATGATATATTCAAAGTACTGAAAGCAAAGAACACAAAACAAAACAAAAACTACCAACCAAGAAAACTTTACCCAGCAAAGCTGTACTTCAGAAATGAAGGAGAGATGAAGACTTTCCCAAACAACAGCTGACACAGTTCATGACCATGAGACCTGCCTTACAAGAAATGCTGAAAGGAGTTCTTGAAGCTGAAGTGAACAGATACTAATTAGTAAGAAGAAAATATATGAAAATATACAACATGCTAGTAAAGGCAAGTATATAGTCAAATTTAGAATACTCTAATGCTATAGTATAACAGGGTATTAACCATTTAACCTATAAAGGTTAAAGGATAAAGTATTAAAAATAACTATTGGTACAATAATTTGCTAAGGAATACACAATATAAAAATAGCTAAATTATGACATCAAAAATATAAAAAAAGAGGGGAATAAAGGGTATATATGCAAAGTTGTTATCAGTTTAAAATAGATCATTCTATATACAAAATGTTTTATGTAAACCTCCTTGTAACCACAAAGCAAAACCTACAGTAGATTTACAAAGATAAAGGAATTAAAGCATACTACTTTAGAAAATTAATTCACAAAGAAAGGCAGCAAGAAAGAAAGGAAAAGGGGAATTATAAAAGTCAGAAAACAATGAATAAGGTGGCATAAATAAGCTTACCTATTACCCTTACCTATTAATAAATACTCTAAATAAAAATGGGTGGATTTCTCCAATCTAAAGACATAGATTGGCTGGCTGGATGGAAAACAAGACCCAAGCATATGCTGGCTAAAAGACACACCTCAGCTTTAAAGATATACAATCTCAGAGTGAAGGGATAGAAAAAGACATTCCATGCATTTTTCACTTGGTCACTTTCACTGCTATATTACCTTTGAATAAAATATAGTTTGTCCTCAATTTCCTTATATATTCATGGAAGTAAGTCCTGGTTTGTGGTTGGCCTTATACCACACTTCATACTTTCAGGAAGTTGCACTCTTCTTCACCATATCCTGGTGCTTATAGCTTAATAAAAATAAGAACATTGTTAAAAATTTGACTTTATACTTGTGAAGGCTTCACAAATGAGTCTAACTATCCTAGGAGACTAAATCTATCCTATCTTTTCTGACCAGAAGGACTTAATAACAAACTGCATACAGGGGATGAAGTAAAATAAAGTGAAAAATAATACCTCTTACAATGATTTCACATTTCGACTATTTTTGAGTTCAGCATTTCAATTTTCTCTTTTATATTTTATGTAATTATAATCAGTTTTCATTTATTACCTTATACTCAAATTTTAACTACCATATCTCTAAAGTAAGAAGATATTTTAATTAACTTCTTAATTAACATTGATTTATAGATTGTGTATTATAGTTCCTCTTCTAAAGAAAAAAAAAAGGTGAGCATTTAAGGGATTCTATCAACTTTCAGTACAGCTTCATTGGTTAGTTTGATGGAACTATGAAGAAATAATGCCACAAATGAAATAGCTGTGATAGTGAAGATAGTGAAGAAAAAGAAATGGTTTGAGTTGAGAGAGAATATAATGTGAAATTAATTTTATATATTTGGATTAAGAGAATGAGGATGAAATTTTAGGAGATGATTTGCCTGTTATGTGGCAAGCATTGAATTTGTGTTAATATATTTTATATATATTCATCTATTTAATCCTTAAAATAACATTTTAAAGCAGATAACACTGTTCCCATTGACAGATGGAAAAAAATGGCCCCAGGAATATTAAAGTAACAGACTCAATATGACATTGAGTCTGTTAAATAAAGAATTAAGAGGGAAGCCTGGGTGGCTTAGTTGGTTAAGTGTCTGCCTTGGGCTTAGGTCATGGTCTTTGGGTCCTGGGATGGAGCTGAGTATCATCTATCTATCTATCTATCTATCTATCTATCTATCTATCTATCTATCTATATCTGGCTCCCTGCTCAGCAGGGTGTCTGCTTCTCCCTCTCCCTCTGTGTGCTTTCTCTCTTTCAAAAATAAAGAGATAAAAATTTTTTAAAAAAGAGTTAAGATTAAAACCAATTGGGCTGTAAACTCAATGCTGTTTCCACCATAACTTGCTGCCTCACTTAAATAAAAGCATTTATTTTTAAAGATTTTATTTATTTATTTGAGAGGGGGAGAGAAAGAGAGAGAGCACAAGCGGGATCATGACTTGAGCAGAAGTCAGATTCCTAACCCATTAAGCCACCCAAGTGCCCTGAGCGTTTATTTTTATTAAGGATAGCTTACAATGAGTAAATGACAAATTTTGGTAGTATAGTGACAGTCTGGGCATGAGTAGGACTCAGATCAAGTTTTTTATTGTTGTCGTTTTTGTTTTAAGATTTTATTTTTATTTATTTGAGACACAGAGAGAGCAAGAGAGAGAGAGAGAGAGCAAGTATGAGTGGGGGGTGGGCAGAGGGAAAGGGTGAAGCATACTTCCTGTTGAGCAGGGAACCCGACACGGGGCTCAATCACAGGACCCCGGGACCATGACCTGAACCAAAGGCAGACAGATCTTACCCAACTGAGTCACCGAGGTGCCCCGATCGAGTTTATTTTTAAAAGAGTATATGTCAAAGTTAATTAGGTAAGATAAGGAATTACGTTTGAAATTTTGATGTATATGACTCTTTCTGACATATAACAATTGTTAATTCTAATTAGTTTCAGCTTTAAATCAAAGTTTACATTATAGGGGCGCCTGGGTGGCTCAGTCTGTTAAGCGTCTGCCTTCGGCTCAGGTCATGATCCCAGGGTCCTGGGATGGAGCCCCGCATCGGGCTCCCTGCTTGGTGGGAAGCCTGCTTCTCCCTCTCCCACTCCCCCTGCTTGTGTTCCCTCTCTCGCTGTCTCTTTCTCTGTCAAATTAATAAAATCTTAAAAAAAAATTGCAAACTTTACATTATAACTTATAGCTTTACAAAGCATTTTGCAAATATAAATATCTATAATCTTGAATTGTATTTTCTTTGACACTGGGATAGCAAATCTAAGCCTGTCAGATATTTTATTCATTGCTAACATATAACTGACAACTGTTCATACCTGAGGCATGCTAAATTAGCTTATATGTGAAAAGATAGTGACAATCTATCTAAAATCCTCAGAATGGGTACTAAGTGATGACAAGGAAATCACATCCAGGCAGCTGGATCTTCCTGTAATTTCCCCCAGACATCCCGTTAATAAAGAGGCCCCAGACTCTGATAAAGGATGGAATGTTAACAGATCCCTGGGAAGAAACTGTTTCCTTGGCAGCCCTATGAGCAAGCGGCAGTCTGATCATTCCACACCCAAGGGATGTTTAACACAGATGAGGAAAATTAAGATGATACAAATAGATTTCTTCTCCTTTTAATGTTGTAGCCCTGAATTAATCCTCATAATAACACTGACTGAATTGTTAACCAAATTAAAAAAAAAAAAAAACTGAAACAACACCCATCCTACAGATGACATTTCTTTTGTCTCCAGCTGAGTTTCTGAGAAGCACAAGTTTTGTAGAATGTCATTTTATTTGATCAAATATCTCTGAATGATTTGTAAGTTGAACAAACAAGAAATGAAAACAGTGGTGATTATTTTTAGAGTGGTAGTATTCATTCCTGAAATAATATCTTCTAATTAGAATGTTACAGGTGAATATTTAGCACAGTTGTAGAAAACAAAATAAACATATTTGTAAATATTTGCATCATTCAGTTGAGAAAAATGAAAATATGAGTTATAATAAATCATGCAGTCCTTTTATAACATTAGCAAAAATGGTTGTAGAAAATTATACCAAAATGGAATTCATAAACCACAGAAACAAAAGTTTTATTTACATAAAATATGAGCTGGTTAAAAAGCAAACATTCAAGGATTTAAAGTAAAATGTCCTCATTATATCAGTGAAGCAACTGAGGCTGAGATAGTTTATGTAATTTCCAATCATAGAAACACATACTGATAGTTCTAATTCAAACTCATTTAAAAATTTATGTATAAATTTGAGAAAAATAACTAGCTTTTATTTCATCTTCATTTTTTAAATGAATGTAATAAAGCAAATTATAACCATATTGAAATGTTATAGCAGGAAGGGAAAAATGAAGAGGGGGAAATGAACCATGAGAGACTATGGACTCTGAGAAACAAACTGAGAGTTCTAGAGGGTAGGGGGGTGGGGGGATGGGTATTAAAGAGGGCACGTACTGAATGGAGCACTGGGTGTTATATGCAAACAATGAATCATGGAACACTACATCAAAAACTAATGATGTAATGTATGGTGATTAACATAACATAATAAAAAATGCTATCAACAAGATAGAAATTAAGCAAGTCACATGAAAGATGTAATTCCAGTTTGTTATAATACTGAATTGGGTCATAATCTAGCATAATTTCTTCTATAGAATTTATTAATCTGTTTTAATTATTAGGTGTCATACTAATTATATTTAGGAACTGTCTTGGAAAACAGACATTTGTACTGAAATGTAAAATGAAAGCTTCTCGTATTGTTGAATTGTAACCCTTTCACCTGTGTTGACTACTTTTAAATTTGATGAATATGCCTATATAAATTTTTAAAAATACATTATTCTCAAACCTCTTGTGTTCTTGGGGAAAAAAAATTCAAAAGACCTAGAAGAGCTAGGTAGAAAGAAAAAGAAAAAGAAATGAATAAGGTTAATTTTGTCAGACAAAAGTAGCTGTTTTCCTTCTCTCCATTTATAGCAAGTAAAATGGCCAAGAACAGACAGTTCCTAGCACTACTAGATGTGGACATATGACTAAATTCTGTCTAATGCCATCTAAAGCAGAAATACCCTGCTAGATATTCCTAAATAGTATTATCCTCTATTTCCATAATAAAACTCTCTATTTATATCGTGTAAAATGGCCACCAAGATGGACAATTGCTAGAGTTACTATGTGTGAACACATGATTAAATTCTGTCTAATGCCATCTAAAGCAAAAATGGTCTGCAGCAGTTTTCAGAGCATTCCTTAATAGAGAGTGCTGATGTATAAACTCTGTCCCTCCTCAATCATTCCTTGCTCTATTCTAGTTTCATGAACATTGATCTGTCTACAACTTGGTCCATGTGAGCAATCCAAAGATCACCCTAAGAATATATGAAAAAAATTAAATTAGAAAAAAATGGGTTCCCCAAACACTTCATAGAGTAGAGGCTATACTAGCCTTAGACTGCTTATAGATTTTTATTTTGTTTACACCACTGTTATTTTGATTCTTTATTTCTCAGAGCTGAATATGACAAAATGATATAAATCAATAGTCATATGCACATTATAAAGTGAAAAGGAAAATAAAAGGAAAAATTAAGTTAGAGAAAATAGGAAATCATTTAAAGTCGATCTGGAGCTTATGCTTCAATAGCTCCCTTTATCATAAGCAATCAAAAATATTATCCCTGACAGCACATGGCTATATCTTTCTGCAAGCCTGCCATAAGTCTGAAATTTCCACAATAAAAAAACAAAACAAAATAAACAAAAAAATCTGACACAGAGATAAAATCCTGCAGAACACTGGTGTGAAGAATGAAAACTGAACCAAAAATTACAAAAGAAATAAAACCAATTTCATTACTAAAAAAATAAAGAAGAGCACCTGCATTGAGAATATCATCAAAAATAAAACAAAAAATATAATTTAAAAAATCTGCAACACATGACAAATGTCTTAATAAACAAATAATTCATACAAAAAATAGAAAATAGACAAACACATGAATTTATAAAGATAACTGCAAAACATTAATTAACATAAACCCTTAACCTCACTTATAATTGAGAAATATAAATTATATCATAATGAAAACCAGTTCCATCTTTCAATGGTTTAAAATTTTGGCAATACTTAAGCTGTGGCTCATGTTGTTAAATGGACACTGTATATCATTAATAGGAGTGGAAATTGGTGTAACAACTTTGAAAGGACTTTGGCAATACATGATAAAATTACATGTGCATGTGTATTTGGCAATACACATTAAAATGTGCTCTTTTACCCCAAAATCCCTACTTCTAGAATGTCACCTTATAGATATGCTTGCATAACTATACAAAGATGGTCTTTGCAAGGTGCTCACTCACAAATTCTTTATATTACCATAAAAACTCATAAGTTTGTTGTTCATCAAGCTATGAACAAGCCGTTCTCATTCATTCACTCATTCATTCACTTGCTTAATGAACAAATGTTTATTTTTGATATTATAGGTTCTCTTCTAGGGCTAAGAATCAATAGTAAAGAAGACGAAGACCCTGCTCTCATGGAATTTACATTCTAAGGGCATAGAGGGAGATGGAGAGAGACAAACAATAAAAAGTAAGCCCCCCAAATCATCTTTTTTGTTGATAATTGTAGAGACAAAAAATAGAGCAATGTGAAAGCTACATAGAATAGTTTTGATAGGATGTTCAGGGAAAACCATCTGAGGAGATAATTCAGCTGAAAGCTTAAGAATACATTGAAGGTTGCTCTGCAAACCTTGAGGGTAGCATGTTCAAGATAAGAGCCAGTTCAAAGACAAAGATAATCAAGACTAGTTTGGTACATGTTTCAGTAAATTTTCTGTACTAGTAAAAGGCAACAGCAGGTCATTTAAACAGAACAGACTTTTTTTTTAAAGATTCATTTGTTTATTTTTAGAGTGGGGTTGTAGGGGTAGAGGAAAAGGGAGAGAGAGAATCCCAAGTAGACTCCCTACTGAGTGCAGAGCCTGAGATCATGACCTGAGCCGAAATCAATAGTCAGACTCTTAACCAACCGAGCTATCCAGGCACCTCACCAGAACAGACTTTCTAAGAATTAGGACCTTTGTAATTGTTGGAAGAATGAGCTGGGTTTCCAGGAATGGCCATCAGCATACCAGAGAACCAACTTGCAAGGGAATCTGTCTCTTGAGACTACTACTGGATCTGCTTAGTTCCACACATGCTACCAAAAGCTCTTATGTAGTGAGCCAAGATAAATTACACAGCTGTTGATATTCCACACCCACAAAGCTGGTCACTAGACACTAGAAAGAAAAATCTGGCCACTGCCTCCACCACACCTGCCTCTCAACAACCAGGAAACTGGAGGATGGACACTTGAATATTGCTATGAGAACCCTTGGATCCTCAAATTCATTTGGCAGAAGGAAAAGGCCAATTGGGCAGAAAGGTGCCCACTGTCTCACTTCTATCTTCCACTGCTCGCACAAGAGCATCTAATCAGCAATCCTGATATTCATCCAGAAATAAGGCTGGAGGGAAGCCCAGGAAAAGTAGTTATTAGCTCTCTCATCTTTAGAGGAAGGAATAAATTGCAGTTGGACAAGCCAGTTCAGTTTTGGGAGAAAATTTTATAAGATGAGGCTGAGAAGGTAAGTAAGGGCCGACTCAGGGCTATTTGGGGCAAGGAGTTTGGATTTTATGCTACATGCAATAGAAAGACACTGGAATTGTAAAAAGGGGCTGGGAGGATCTGTAATCTGGTTTATATTTTGAAGTACCTCTTTAGGTGCAATGTATAGATCGGATTGTAAGGGAGGGAAAAAGAAAGGAAAAAAGTCTATAGCTATATATAGGAGAGAAATGACAGTGACTTTAATTATGGAGAAAGTCAAGAGTAGAAAGATGTAGAATATATTTTGAGGACAGCTAATGAAACTTACAGATGTACTGAATGTATGAGGTGAGGCAATGACAAGAATTAAAATTGGATTTCTAGGTTTCGATTTGCAAAACAAGATGCACGATGGTATAATAGTACTAACATGAGGAAGCAGAGAAACCGTATGGTGTGGGATGGGGGTTTGCAGTATGGAATTCTGTTTTGTCTGTGAAATTTTTGAGATTCCTATTAAATATTGATATATGGTCTTGATATAGTTTTGGGAGTCATTGGAATATAAACAATATCTAGAAGCATTGCGTTCCTGGCCACCATTTAGAAAGAGGGTATAGATAAAGTAGAGAAAAAGGAGGACCTGTCCCAGGATTGTTTCCATATTAATTAGCAGAGTTGCAGACAGGAGGGTAGATTCAGAAGAGTGACAAAAGCCTGGAGAAGAGATTGTTTCAGAAGGAGGCTATAATCAATTGTGATAAATTAGGCATTGTATTTCCATATGGTATGTTCCTATCTTAAAATAGCTGGAGCACATCAATATAGAAAGAATTTCACATATTATTAAGTGAGAAAAATGTCTATTAATCTCTTTGTGTGAACAAAATATGTTTGCATTTTTATATATATAACTTTCATAATAACAAGATCATTAAATAATAACAATGAAGAACTATTACATCAGCTTACTCATTACAACTCATAGACACATTAGAATTTCCTAATTTACGAAATTATTTCACTTGTTTTTTGGAAATGCTTGCACAAGCCTCTGAGTGACCTCTAAATGGCTAGGACTCTTGGACAATAAGTGGACAGATGTCCTTGTGTAGTAGACAAAAGCTATGGAGTTCTAGTCCTGGATCTGGGGCTTTCTATTACTATGACCCTAGCCAGGTAACTTAAACTTACAGAACCAGATAACCACATAGATAACAGACTAATTCAGTTGTGCTTTTTAACCAGTTAAAACCATGATGCAATTGTGAAATGCTGAACTATGTTTAATATAATTCTTATTTATCAGGAAACAAAACAAAGCAAGACGACAATTGTAGTAACAACGATAATGACAACAATGATGGCAGTGGTGAAAGCTTTCCTAAGACCTCCTCTTTTCAAGGATACCAAAAATTATCTGTGGTTCTTTCTGACGTTGCAAACCCACTTCTTCAAAACTACTGCCATTTTTTTTTTCTATCAACATTAGCTCACTGAAACAATACCAAAAATAACAAACAAACATTCAAACAAAAAAGTAGACTGGAACTGTTACCAATTAAATGTCTCCAAATTCAGGGGAGCTTTTAGTTTTTCCTAACAATTTTTTAAACTATTCTTGATCATTGCTTTCTTCCCAGCTCTCCTGGATAATTTCTGGACATCATAACTATATATCCAATCTGTCTTCATTCACTCTAAATACATAAATTTCTGACAGTTTTGTGGAAAATTGAGAACATGGATAATGATCAAATATATTGCCCCATCATTATAGGCAACAGATTTATGACTGAGCTAGAGTTCTATCTATTAGACTATATCCTAACAGTTAAACATATAAAATCAGCCTGTAGGGATTTGTTTTGGTAACTTCCGACCCCATGTAAAAGAGGATACCTAAAAGCAAATAGAATTTTTTTAATTTGAAGAAAAAATGGTATATTACAGGTAACCTTTACCTTTTAAATTTTAGTTTCAGAGTATCCTACATTCCAACCCTTGGCTACTCCCTGCTTCTCCATTTAGTCCTTGACTCCAATCCATCTGGATGCTTCTGAGAGCTGGTCTCTGTCCATGCCCTTACTCTCACTATACAGTCAATACTTCCTGAGCCTACTTGAGATCTTCCTGCCTCCCCAACCAAGGGTTGCAAGCTATGTAGAAAGATTCCCCTCTAACTGTCTAAAAGCTGGCATAAATGGCTAGCTGCCCAAACCCCCTTTCAGAAATCAACTAAAATGGATGCAAACATTTTGTCAGATAGAATGATCAGGCAAAGAACTATCTATAATTGTCTACCTGGCAGAGCAATGCAATGCTGCCAGAACCATATGAAAGAAATTCAGACCTGGCATTTCAAAACAGGGGTCAATATTTGGGAAATACCATATCATGGAAGATATGTGGCAGCAAGTGGGGGGGGGGCAGGATGATTTGGAACTTTCTACTATTTCTTGTGGAAATGACATAACCACACATATCTTGTTCTATTTCTAGTTTCTATGTTGATTCATTCATATGCCTGATTATTCTTGTTTAAAACTTTGAGAAAAAAATGGCTTGTTTTGTTTTCTCACAAATCTCCTTCTAAATCTTTTTGAAAAAATGCACTAGCCCCACCATGTCTTTCTATGAAATTTCCCTTTGCCTTTCTCTAAATATGTGATGTAAATGACAGCTGTATTCTTCCTAGATATACAGTATCCCTATAGTTCCCATGGTACCACATGGGTGAAGAAGAGAGAAAGAAATAAGTAGACGCATAACCTTGAAAAAACAAAGCAGTGATGTGTTTGTCAAAAACCTACTTCTTAGGGCGCCTGGGTGGCTCAGTTGGTTAAGCGACTGTCTTCGGCTCAGGTCATGATCCTGGAGTCCCAGGATCGAGTCCCGCATCGGGATCCCTGCCGAGCGGGGAGTCTGCTTCTCCCTCTGACCCTCCCCCCCTCATGCTCTCTCTATCTCATTCTCTCTCAAATGAATAAATAAAATCTTTAAAAAAAAATGTACTTCTTAAAGAAATTCCAGATTTGATAAATTTCATAGAAAATTATATCAAATCTCCAAATAAGAAGATAATTCCTTTAGTATTGAAAGTATATTATGGCAAAGAAAGGATTCTGAATATTTTTACAAGATCTCATTGTACTAAATAAGGAAATAAAAATAAATGAAATGTGTATCTTAATTAAAATAACAGCAGAACATATTCTTAAAATCAAAACCATAATGCATTACTTTCAAATTATTATCATTTCTGATGGCTCCATTTTAGGAAGTCTTTTATTAGAACATATACCAAGAAATAAAAGGATAAGGGCCATTTTAACAGATGATCTGTTGCTTGATTACATTTAAGTTCTTTCCTAGTGAAAACATGTGGTAAAGTAGGAGTTTTGATAGGAAAATTCAACACAAAATAAATACTGGTTCTCCCAGTATAACTCAGAATCCCAATGGGGAATTATTTAAACTCCGAGGGAAACTGTTGTAGTTCTCAGATTATACAAAATATAACATGACAAACATATGGAAAAGATAAGATCCAAATCATTTCCTTTCTAAAGCATTATATGCCTCATAATACAATGCAACAGGAAGTATGCAGCATCCCCATTAAATTATCCTTGCCTGCAAAATTGAACATAAATCTAACTTCAGACGTAACTCCTAGAGGAACAAGTTAAATTATACCACTGTTTTAAATTGTTTGACTTGTCTATTAATGTGTGCCATCTTTATAATCAGAGAAAGAAAATAATTTCCAGGAGACCCCCTGCCTCAAGGCAACTGGGCAATCGGAGTGTGACCTGCTTCTCTATAGGGCAGATCAGAAACTCTCAGAGAATTAACACCCTGGGAAAATGCTCACCCATTGAGGGAGGGGAGTTGGTGGACTGCTAAAGCAGATATCTGGCCTCCCAGGGGCACGATTCTGGGGCATGTTCTTTCAGACCCACAGAACTAAAACACTGCCTTTTATCCAAAATTCTATAAAGAGGTGTCACGAAATTTCCTTCTCATTTCCTACTCACTCAGTCTACTGAAGCTTGGCTTCTCCGACCCCCAGAACAGAATTTGAAGGACTTCCATTACACTAAGTGTCCTTCAATGTTCCTGATGAGTCCACTCTTTCCTGGCTCGGGCAATACTTTCCTTACTACTGAATAGCTAGGAATGTATTTCTGTAATTGTTTCTTTCCTCCTGAATCATCAATGCTTCCTCTATGTTTTATGTAATTATCATTTATTTTCCCATTTTATACAGATACACACACACACCCCCCTCAAATGCAAACTCTGATCCCACATGCTCCTCCTGCCTTGTCAGTGATCCCTCTGCCTCTATTACCTTCTTCTTTAAACACATTTATTATCCACATAGATATGACAGAGATCTGTGTGAACTACACAGATGATCTGAACTCATCACACTTTTAGAGATAAAGTCCACTTATTTATGTGCCTATTGATGAACTGAATTTTGCTTTCCTTTCCTGCTCCCTTCCTGTTCATTCTTGCATTGCATATTACTCTCTAGAATTACTGAAATGCTACACACTTTATATTTCCTTTCACTATGTCTTTTTGGTTTAGTCCAATCTGTTCAGAATTACTTATCTTTTTCCTTCCTTTTTCACACTTATCTTTTCCTTAATCTAACTGGCTAACTTCTATTCAACCTTTGAAATTCAGCCAGTTGAAATGCCTTGTCTGTTTCTTCAATGGTAGATGCATTCTTTTACCCCTAGTCTTCTCATTTTGATTAAATATTGCTTATGATTCCTTTGAATTCTCTTAACATCTAATTAGGAGAGATTTCTCATTTCAATCAAACACAGAAGTTGTGAAGAAACAGAATAAAGTTCCATTTCCTCAGCATTATGAAACTGATATGATGTTATTATCTCCAAATCTCAGGTAACATTCTGAGTCAATCCATGTCCTCATGGATTCATTCAACATTTCTGAGCACTTACCATATCCCAAAATGCTATGTACCACAAATATTAAGATCCCATAGAAATATCATGTTTTAATGGGAAACCAGTCAGGTAACCAGCTAAGAAAAATTTAACTAGTATAATAATGATATATTCTTTTTTTTTTTAAAGATTTTATTTATTTATTTGAGACAGAGAGAATGAGAGACAGAGAGCATGAGAGGGAAGAGGGTCAGAGGGAGAAGCAGACTCCCTGCCGAGCAGGGAGCCCGATGCGGGACTCGATCCTGGGACTCCAGGATCACGACCTGAGCCGAAGGCAGTCGCTTAACCAACTGAGCCACCCAGGCGCCCAATAATGATATATTCTTAATCCTTTACAGTAAATAGACAATCCTCTACATGCCCCTCCGGCATCTGAAACTATCACAAAAAGCCTTTCTTTTCATATCAGGGTGCTTACGCAAAGGTTATCATAAATATATATATAGTGTCCTTTTGAACATTTGTAAGGACAATAAAGGTACCTTGTCTTGTACCTTTAAATTCACTATTCTCTTCTGTGAGCTATTAAGCTGTGCTTAGAACTCTGCAAACTACATTTCCCAGATACCTTTGCCATCTGATTTCTTGTTAGCTTTGCCTAAAGGGAATTTAAAAGGACTCAAAGGCATGAAGGAAGAAGAATCTTCACTTTCTTGTCAACATGGCACCAGCAAGAGGAATTAGCCCCACTAGCAGAAACTAGACTTCACTCAGCAGTGGCACTTGACTGTAGACTCCTGCCATTTTTATAATTTCTATAACAAGTCTCTTCAATAATCCTTGGACTACACCCAGGACCACCACCTAGTTACCAGCAGCAGCTATACAGCTGCTATGTATACAGCCCCAACCATGGAAATCCAAGGCACATTTCACAATGGAATATGATGGATTCCTTATTTTAATTGCTTCTGTTGAAAAGTCTAATGTATTTTTTATTTTCCATACTGAATTTTTACTGAACCTACCAGAAATTTATAGAAACAAACATCTGATCACAAGAAATTCACAAGTCTTTGAATGTACCCAAGAATTCATTCTATCATTCTTTCTTTCCTGACTTTTTAAAATGTTCCCACAGAAATTCAGTATTTCAGCAGGTAATGAGTATTTTGTGTATGTGAATGCAATAATAAATTACATAGAGCTTTCAAAATAGTTATACCAAATATTTTGTTATACATTCACTCTAATTTTGAGGTTTTGAGGTCTCTCCTCCCCATTTTTTTCTGTTTATAGGAAACAAGTCAGAAAAAAAAATATTATATAACAATTGTTCAGAAATAACTAGTTTGCTTTTTCAATTATTTTTAGTAAACCACAGGAATAACTTATTTATATGCATTAAATATAATTTTAAATAGAATTTCTACCATAGAAAAAGTATAAGACATTTAGATATATGTTGAGGAAGCATAATTGAAGTACATAGAGGCATTATATGAAAATTGATATGATATGTTTTATATATTACATGTAAAATTTGTTGCCTTGGAGTCTCTAGATAAAGGGAAAATATTGGGGGGTATCTCATATTTTACCACCTCACTAACTAGAACTTATTTATTTATTTGGAGGAATTTGGGTCATAAATAAATACCATTTTATATTCCTTAGGGGCTCAGTTCAGTTATGTGCTGTCAAGTATTTTATATGTAGAGATTCAGCCAGGCCAGCTTTGATGACTAGATAAGACCCATTTGGAATTAACAGCATCCATTTTTCATTTAAATGAGTTATGCTATAATCTCCAAAGGAAATTTTCTTAAGAAAATTAAAACACAAAAGACCCTGAATCACCAAGGAAATGTTGAAAAAGAAAAACAAAGCTGGGGGCATCACGTTGTCCGATTTCAAGCTATATTACAAAGCTGTGATCACCAAGAATACATGGTACTGGCACAAAAACAGACACATAGGTCAATGGAACAGAATAGAGAGCCCAGATATGGACCCTCAACTCTATGGTCAACTAATCTTCGACAAATCAGGAAAAAATATCCAATAGAAAAAAGACAGTCTCTTCAATACATGGTGTTGGGAACACTGGACAGCTATATACAGAAGAATGAAACTCTACCATGCTCTTGCACCATACACAAAGATATGGATGAAAGACCTCAGTGTGAGACAGGAATCCATCAAAATCCTAGAGGAGAACATAGGCAGTAACCTCTTCGATATTGGCCACAGCAACTTCTTTCAAGACACGTCTCCAAAGGCAAGGGAAACAAAAGCGAAAATGAACTTTTGGGACTTCATCAGGATAAAAAGCTTCTGCACAGCAAAGGAAACAGTCAACAAAACAAAGAGGCAACCCACAGAATGGGAGAAGATATTTGCAAATGACACTACAGATAAAGGGTTGGTATCCAAGATCTATAAAGAAATTTTCAAACTCAACACCAAAAAACAAATAATCAAGTCAAAAAAATGGGCAGAAGACATGAACAGACACTTCTCCAAAGAAGATATACAAATGGCTAACAGACACATGAAAAAATGTTCAACATCATTAGCCATCAGGGAAATTCAAATCAAAACCAGACTGAGATACCACCTTATACCAGTTAGAATGGCAAAAATTGACAAGGCAAGGAACAACAAATGTTGGAGAGGGTGTGAAGAAAGGGGAACCCTCTTACACTGTTGGTGGGAATGCAAGTTGGTACAGCCACTTTGGAAAACAGTATGGAGGTTCCTCAAAAAGTTAAAAATACAGCTATCCTATGACACAGCAATTGCACTACTAGGTATTTACCCCAAAGATACAGATGTAGTGAAAAGAAGGGTCATATGCACCCCAATGTTCATAGCAGCAATGTCCATGATAGCCAAACTGTGGAAGGAGCCGAGATGCACTTCAACAGACAAATGGATAAAGAAGATGTGGTTCATATATACAATGGAATATAACTCAGCCATCAGAAAGGATGAATACCCAACATTTGCATCAACATAGATGGAACTGGAGGCGATTATGCTGAGTGATATAAGTCAAGCAGAGAAAGATAATTATCATATGGTTTCACTTATTTGTGGAACATAAGGAATAGCATGGAGGACATTAGGAGAAGGAAGGGAAAAATGAAGGGGGGGGAATCAGAGGGGGAGACGAACCGTGAGAGACTATGGACTCAGGGAAACAAACTGAGGGTTTTAGAGGGGAGGGGGTGGGGGATGGGTTAGCCCGGTGATGGGTATTAAGGAGGGCACGTATAGCATGGAGCACTGGGTGTTATACACAAACGATGAATCATGGAACACTACATCAAACACTAATGATGTACTGTATGGTTACTAACGTAACATAATAAAAAAAAAGAAAATTAAAACACCTTTTATTTACCATTTGTAACATAAAATTGCATATCAGATTTGTTCTCTGAGATGGTGAGAATGCATTCTTCACTCATTTCCATTAATATCACTTCTTATGAAATATAGCTAGGTAATTCTCTAATTTTAATGCATAAAAGTCATGTTGAGTTATTTGTCAATTATATAAATTCTTAGGTCATAACCTAGACTACTAAATCAAAATCTATGAGAGACAGGCATAAGTATCAACATTTTTAACAGGTATCTTAGTTACATGTAATAGTAGCAGTCTATAAAGCATATTTATATAAACATTAGGGTAGTTTCGAATTCTTTAAATCTCCATTACTACATGAATAAAAAAACCTGACTGACAGAAACTAGCTGGAATACTGGTATAGAAACACATTTCCAATAAATTAGATATAATTCAGTATTTAACAGCATTACAAAAAATAAAAAAATTACAATTGACCTGCAAATAAGATGTTATTCCCAATGAAAATTTGATAATTAAAAAGCTAAACCTTAATTGCTTGAAAAATTAATTTCAGTGGAATCCAGTATTCTTTGATAATACTAAAAAAGTGAAATATTATCAAGTGAACACTGGTTGCTACTATTTTTTTAAATATTTTATTTATTTATTTGAGAAAGAGATAGCAAGAGACAGAGCATGATGAGGGTGGGGGTAGTGCAGGGAGAGGGAGAAGCAGGCTTCTCACTGGGCATGGAGCCAAAGCGGGGCTTGATCCCAGGACCCCAGGATCATGACCTGAGCTGAAGACAGACACTTAACCAACTGAGCCACCTAGGCACCCCTTGGTTACTACTATTTAACAGCATTTTCAATGAATTCTCAAATTATTAGTAAGGAAAATGTAAGTGCTTCAACACAGGACTAATTTTAGACCCCAGTAAATCTAAGAAAATGAATAATCTTTCATAAAATATACTCTGGCTAATATTTGCAAAGAGCCCTGTAACACTATTTCCTAATTATTATCTGAAAAACATGTCAAAAATTATTTTTTTACTTCTAAGGCAAACAAATGCAATTCTAAAAATATTATTTCTGGGTAGTCTCCAGACACTTGCAGACAAGGATTCTTACATATATATGAAAAAAAAAAATAGGATTTGGGAATCTCTTCTGATCTATATACAAGAAAGAATGGAAGACAAATGATGGAGAACTAAACTGAATGCCCAAGAGAAAAATCTACATTTCAAAATCTGAATATATTCCTATTCCAAATGAATG
Source organism: Neomonachus schauinslandi (assembly GCF_002201575.2). Lineage (NCBI taxonomy): Eukaryota > Metazoa > Chordata > Mammalia > Carnivora > Phocidae > Neomonachus > Neomonachus schauinslandi. Next base: position 67,799,756 of record NC_058412.1, read on the forward strand.
TGTTGCCAACAACCTTTAAGGATAATTCACATCAGCTGCAAAGGAAATGTGATTATAGCTTGTATAATGGTGGCTTTAATCACATATCCATTGGTCTGGAAAAAAGTGCATTTTTCTAGGCTAGGTGCTATTTTCAGACATTTCATATGAATTTTGGAGAATTATATGCATATGAGTAACTTTTCCTGTTATGCTTTCTAAAAGAAAAAAAAAAAGGTACATTGCCAAGGAATCTCAACACTATGGTGACATTAGCAGTTTTTTCTCTTTGCCCTTTCCTAAAATAGAATCATTCTTTTTAAAATTTTGTATTACTTTCAAGTTTTCTTTTGGTTACTTTGGGAAAATGTTGAGAAAATTCACTTAACACCAGAGAACCTGTATTTAGGATGATCAGTTTTTATTTCTCTAATTCTAAGAATGTTCACTTTTTGACACACTGTAATTAACTAGCACCCTTTTTTTATGTCATTCCTTCTGCTTTCTTTCTTCATTTCCTTCTCTTTCTTTCCTCCTTCTTATCATCCTTCCCTTCCTTCTTACTTATATTTTCCTCACCTTCACTCACAAAGATTATTGGAGATTTTACATGAATCCTTCAAATACAATATAAAAATCAGGCCTTAGATCCATAAAAGTTGGAAGAGAAAATTAAATTTTTTTTAGAAAAATATATTCATGTCATAATATCCACAACTGCTATTATATTTAGAAAAAATGTTTCTAACACTCTTAATAGTTACTATGCAGTATATATATATATATATATATATAATATACTCTCTATATAATATATATACATATGCATATATAAAATATTTTTATATATTTTATTTATATATTTCTTGTTTATATAATTTGTATATATATAATTTATATAATTTGTGTATATATATGATTTATATGATTGTCTAGGAGCAAATATACTTTTTCTTAACTTAATTAAAGCTTTCTATTGAACAGATCTCTACTGAGTACCTACTATGGCCATGCCTTAGGTGATTACTTCAAATGGGAAACAAGATAAATATACAGATATAGGCATGTTCTTATGAGATGAGAGGGAGGTGCTAGTTAATGTCATGGTGATAATCATTTCCCAGTAGAAAATGTATCCAATCAATACATTTCACACCTTAAACTTAGACAGTATTTTATGTCATTTATATCTCAATAAAGCTGGAGAAAATATTTTTGTGTAGATATTTGTTTTCACTTCTCATGGTTAAGTACCTAAATATGGGATTTGTGAGTAGTATGGTAAGTGTATATTATATCTCATTAGACACTGTCATACTGTTCCAAAGTAGCTGTTCAGTTTTTCATTCATATAAGTGGAGTCATGCAACATGTAGTCTTTTGTGTTTGACTCCAAGCAATGTATCTAGATTTGGAGTAGTTCCCCATCCTAAACAAACCATAGTCTGTCTTTTTTACATGTTAGCTATTCTCATATGTATGCAGTGGTATTAAATGGTGGTTTCAATTTGCATTTGTCTGATAACTAGTGAGGGTTTTTTTTGAGAAGTATCTGATCAAAATTTTGCCTATGTGAATTTTTTTTTTTTTTTGAGTAGGGTAAGGGTCTTATTATTGAATTTTTAAAGGAATCAAGGACTGTTTGGAGAGATGACCTATTCCATGGTTAGGAAAAGGAAAATGTAAGATGAGCCTGATGCAAAGAAAGGAGTGCTTTAAAAACTGAAAAATGGAGTATGTTACAGAGACACAAAAATCAAACTGGAAGAACTCCCACTTATTAAAGCTGGAAAATCTGAACAACAAAAAAAATAATATATGAGCCAATTATAACCCAATGCATTAAATAAGTACACACAAGTTCATAATTATATAGACAAATGAATAAATACATAAACTGAAGAGAAGTGACAACAGTACTTTATAGAAAAATTCCAAATACTCCACATAGCTACTTCCCCTCAATAATTGAGAAATCAAAGGTCTATCTCCAGATGACATTTTTATTAGTTCATTCAACAACCATATATTGTATAAATAACTCATATCATGTGTCAAAAAAACAAAGATGAAAAAGATGTGGCCTCTGACTTCATCAGAGAGATGCTTGCTTTTTCTTATAATTTTTGTTTCATTTGTGTTATCTTCATGCCTTTTATTATACATAAAGTAATTGAGGCCTGGAAATAAATTTCAGTCATTTTTAATTTGTAGCATTTGGTGCAAAGCTGCAAATGCTTGCTCAGCAAGTATTTGATATTTTTTCACATAAAAATGAGGAATGAACAAAAAACAGAACAATTTATTTCATACATCTGGTCTCATTTTCCACAATATTATTTAAGAAGAAACATGAAGGCTGACTCTGGCAGATACCCAACATATTTGGTGTTAAATAGAATTTCTCCTAAGCTATGCAAAACTCTTCCTACTTAACATTTCTATTAAGATTTATTTTGGAATATGGGAATTTATTAAATATTAGCACTCTGTAGTTATCATAACATTGTAGATATGAATTTATTGCCCTTTAAAAGCCCTTCATAAATGTGAATTCTCATTTGCATTTGATCAATTTCATCTTTCATTTGATCAATTCATCTTGATTGATTCATCAATCAAAAAATATTATTTTTCAAAAAATGATAGTAACGGATTCAAGACTAGGTATATAATATTATATCATCTTTAGTTAACATATCCTGAATTTGACTGAATTCTAAAGCTAAATTATAGTCTATAATTAGTTTTCACAACTATAACACATTTGAGAGAGTACTGCACTGTATCAACCTTTGATCCCTGAGTTTGTGATATTTCATAACATTTTAAGAGCTGATTTTCTAAAATATTTTTCTCTGTGCTTAAAATTAATATTAATATATTATTAATATAATATTAATATAATTATCTCTGAAATTCCTTTTTTAAGAAATGAGATTCTATATTTTATTAGTAGACTTTTCTACTTAAGTGTACTATATTTTGTTTATTTAAACAAATAGTATCATTGCATCTATACTTGTATTTCTCACTGTAATGAAGTTACTTATTCAGTATAATAATACCTGTTTCTCCCACTTTTATGATGATTATAACAATAACTTAGTCTAAACTCTAAACTAAGGAAAGACCTCACACATCTATTTCTCTTAAGCTATTGAAAGTATTTCTGGCAAGTAAATACATGACAGAACATTTCATTTGTGTGTTTATAGTGGGTGTATGTGTGTGTATATGTATTTTTTTTCATATGCTCAGAGAATATTTCTCATTCTGCCTCAGATATTTTAGACTCTTTTGAGTATTGCATAGTAGCTGCAGGCAGAAAGCAAAAACATTTTTATTTACCCTCTGTTATTCATTTTTAAAATTGTTCTATTCACTAAAATTTAAAAAACAATCTTATCTCTTTTCTTAAGAAAATTAAATGTCACAACCTTTAAAATGACATTTATTCCAAGACTGATTGAAAAGTCTTACATACATTTGATTTTGTTGCCTTCTATTGAAGAATAACCTGGTAATAATTTTCCACTTATATTCTATAAAAAAAAAAACTGAGCTGCAATATTGTTTCTAGCATTTATGTTCTTGTACCCTTATGCCCATAATATTTGGCTGTATCTACTTCCTTCAGCATTTTCATCTAATACAGTCAACAGCACCTTTGATAGAAAGGGAAAGGATTTCATATATTCTGCCAATTTCATTTTTATATTAAGTTTGACTTGAGTGTTTTAGCTTAGCTGTGTAAAAGCCTGACTTCACCTGTTGTCTAATATATATTCCTTGTTAATCACTGAAAAGCTTTTTCTGGCAAGTAGATACACAGCACAATATGCTATTTGTTGGTTGTTAGAATAAAAATCAATAAATTATTTCCCAAATTACTCACCATTCTTAATACAAACTTTAATTTTTAAAAAATTTTTGTCATTTCTCATTCACTCACTTCTTTATTTTTTATTGTCAAACTATGAACTTATCCTTACATTGACAGCATGTAATTTCAGCATTTTCTTTATTTCTGCCACAATTTTGAAGCTTCTCTTCTACTATGAACACTTAAAAAGAATATGGCCATGTGAATAATAGCACATTTAAAAATATTTTTTTGTTTGTTTGGTCATATTATGAGTTAAACTTTCATGAACATCTATGTAAATACTTTTGTGTGAATATAATTTTTTTCTCTGAAATAAATGTCCATTAGTGCAATTGTTGAGTTGTAGGTTAGTTCCGTGTTCAGTTCTCTAAGAAACTGAAACACTGTTTTCAGAGTAGTTATACTAGTAGTTATAATAGTTATACTATTTTATATTCTCATCAGCAATTTATGAGTGATCCAATTTCTTTATATCTTTGCCAGAAGTTGATGTTGTCACTATTGTTTTTTATTTTACCCTTTCTGATACGTGTGCAGTAATCTCCTTGTGATTTTAGTTTAAATTTTCTTAATGGCTAAAGATGCTTAATATTTTTTCATGTGTTATTTTCCCCTATATTTATCTGTATATCTATTTCTGTGAAATGTCTGCGCACATCTTTTGCCTATTTTCTTACTGAATTATTTGATTTTTTTTATTGTTGAGTTTGAAAATTCTTTCTGTATTCTAGATAAAGTCTTTTGCTGGATATGTGGCTTGCAACTACATTGTCCCAGCCTCTGGCATGTCTTCTTATCCTCTTCATAGGGTTTTTGGAGAGCAAAAATCCTAAATTTTTATAAAGTCCAATTTATGAATGATTCCTTATATAAATTATGCTTTGGGTATAAAGTCTAACTTTTTTCCTAGTATAATCCTGAAGATTTTCTCTGATTTTTTTTCTAAAATTTTCACAGTTTTACATTTTACATTTATCCATTTGAGTTCACTTTTGTATAAGGCATAACACTTAAGGTTCACTTTTTGTCTATGAATGGCCAACTGCTCCAGCACCATTTGTTAAAAATGCTCTTTCTTCCATTGAATCAATTTTCCTCCTTTGTCAAAACTGAAAAATTGGTTGGGCATATTTTTGTGGGTCAATTTCCATAATCTCTGTACTATTCCACTGATCTATATGTTTATCTCTTCATCAATACCATAACCTTTACTACTAAGGTATATAGTAAGTCTTGGAATAGATTAGACTGACTCCTCTCACTTCATTCTTCTTTTTCAAATTTGTTGAGCTACTCTTTTGAGCTACTTCTTTGCCTTTCCATATACATTCTATTTTTATTATGTATTTATTTATTTATTCATTTATTTTTAGAGAGAAAAAGTGCGTGGGAAGGGGGAGGGGCAGAAGAAGAGGGAGAGAGAGAACCATAAGCAGGTTTCATGCCCAGTGCAGCACCCCACACAGGGTTCGATCTTAGGACCCTGAGATCACGACCTGAGTTGAAATCAAGAGTTGGATGCTTAACCAACTGAATACACCCAAGTGCCCCTCTATATACATTTTAGAATGTACTGGTTGAGCTAGTTCCTTGCTTTTTCATATACATTTTAGAATAAACTGTATCTAGAAAAAAAAATCTCTCTCTCTCTTACATTAAACTTGAATATTCATTTGAGGACAACTGACATTTTTATTATGTTTTTCCAATCTATGAACATAATATGACCTCTCTTTTTGACCTTTTTTTTCACCACTTTAGGGATCTTTAGGAAATGCTCATGCAATTCCTATGATATTGTACTGGCCTTTTTCATTTGTTCCTTCATGCAATCCTCAAAAAATACTTCTAAATTATTTATCACTTACTCTAATTTGCCAATGAGAAAATTAAGACCAAAGGATGTCAACTAACTTGTCCATATTACACAGCTGCTAAGTAGCAGAACAAAAATTTCAAACAGTGTTTTATTCCAAATTCTATGCTTTTTCTTCTATATATCAAAGCTTCCCTTGGATGAAACTGGTACTTCTTATAATACATCCAGGACACAAAGCATTCATTCTCAGTTCCTTATTGTTCCTATAATTATTTTTCAGTCATATAAAATCATTCTATTTCTCCACTGAAAACAAACATCCATACGTTAACGATTATTTAGAGAGTTTCACCAGTCACAGGAATCATTCAATTTACCTGGGCTCATCCAAACCTCTACTCCTCTGTAATCCAATTTTGTCTCTAATAACTACTATATAATTTAGAAGTTATTAAGCACCAAATGATCTCACTTGTATATTTTTATTTGAACAAAATACCAGAATATTGAAGATAAGAACAAGTATTTAATTTTCCTTTTGTATCCAACCTCCAACTGGCACCAGCAACTGATTGTTTAAAATGATAATGTCTCAGCACAAAGAGTGATTTTAGCAATAATCCCCATATTATTGCTATTTGTGCCCATCATCCTGTCATCTTCTTGTAATTTCCTCTACAGGTGTGTTCATGAATTTATTTCATGCTCCTACCTTTTGTGCCAAAAACACCCCACAAAAAGTCCACAATAAAAGACTAACCAAAATCTGAGAAACTTGTAAGATGTTTTTAACTATTTAAAGAATAACTTTAACATTTTTTTTTAAGATTTTTTATTTATTTATTTATTTATTTATTTGAGAGTGAGCAGGAAAGAAACAGCATGAGAGGGGAGAGGGTCAAAGGGAGAAGCAGGCTCCCCGCTGAGCCGGGAGCCCGATGTGGGACTCGATCCCAGGACCCTGGGATCATGACCTGAGCTGAAGGCAGTCGCTTAACCAACTGAGCCACCTAGGTGCCCTAACTTTAACTTTTAAAGAATAAAATATTTCCTATGTAACAAAACAATGAATTCATCAGACACTTGAGAATATATGCATCACCCTCAATTTTGTCATCATTTTCAATAACAGTTGTATATGTGGTGACATAGAACATTACTGGTTATTGTCTATATGAATTATGTGGATTTCATACACTCTTACATGCTAAATGCATAATAGAGTTTCCCATGAAGTAGATCACTCTCCTGGCCAAGTACACATTTTTATGTTTAAAATACCATAATTTATAGGTTTAATAGCATGCCATACCCAGTTTTGGAAGCATATTACATATGTGTTTATATATACTTTACATAAGATGTTTTAATTTTGTTTTTGTTTTTTTTGTTTGTTTTAACATTTTTATAAGAATATTAATGTTTCTCCAAATTTGTACTTTAGTTGCAGGAGGAGTAAAAGTGTTTCTTAGTATATTCCCCACAATATCTAAATCATGTTCCTTATTATTCACTTAATGTGCTGAATATTTGACGCCTCACACACATTTTTCATTTTGAACACATTAAGGAAAAGACCAATGCCCATATTGAAATACAATTGTCATACTAAATTTAATGGTGACTTAGTGCTATGGGAATATTAATCTGTTGATGTGTATGCCTTTGTTGGAGAGAACTGCAAAGAGAAGCAGGCCACGAATTAACTATTTTCAAATTGATGTGTCACCTCCATGTGGCTTCCTATGAAAGTTTGCAATAAAGGTGAAAGTTAATGACAATCTGACCAGGCATGAATATTGACATAGATCAAGAATGCCATTTAGCATTCATAAACCATAATAGCATCACATCATTTTGAAAAACAAAGACTTTAGGTTTAGGGGCCTCAGAAAATCAATTTAACCATGTGTTTTATTGACCCCCAAGGAATAGGATCAAAAAAGAGTAGAGATATAGGAAATTATCATTTACTTTATAAGTGTTACCTCCTAGGCTCTCCAGGGAAGAGCAAATGCCAAATGAACATCACAGCAGTTCTTTAATCTAGAAGTGAGTGTAAGAATAGTAATTAAGAAAGCTGAGAAAACTAGTAAAATCAAGATTACCTTTATCCTAAATGGGAATTTAGACTTTACCTTTTTTGGGAAGTTATATATGACATAGACTGGTAGGCCCTTTTGAAATGATGAAAAGTCATACAGAAATATAGGGACTCATTTGTAATGGGACATATACACAATAGTATCCAAATTACAGAATTATGAACAAGAAATGAACTTGTTTAAAAATAATAACGTCCACTTTTTGTTATTCTTCAGTGTATTAATGGATAAAAAAAGAATGTAGAAGGAGCTAAAAATATAAAAGAATGAAATTCAAAATGGGGAATAAAAGTGGAAGAGAAACTCAAAGGAAGGGAGGCTGAGATGCCTACATATAAAGGAAAGGGAAAGAAATGAGAAAGTCAAGTCCTTTGGAAAGGACTACCAAAGATAAATCAAGGATTGGGTATTATGAACCATTAGTAAACACTTACATTAATCCCTCTATTTCCTTGACCTATGTATTAACACTTATCATAAACATCTAATTAATCCATCAACCACTTCCACAGCTCTGCAACTGCTCTTTATCTTTAAACACATTTGGTCCCACATTGAATAATAATGCTATCACAACTCACACCACTTGCTCTAGTTTTGGGTTTATTATATTTTTGAAGCTTTTACATTTATATTAAATAGTAGTTATCTGTCTGAAAATTTTTTATTCACAGCAAAATTTCATAAAAATAAAGAACTATATAATTTTTGCAGACATTTTTTTATTTTTATAAATTCCAAGAGTAAAAAAAAAACATATTGATGAAAAGATTTATGACAGCTAGTAAAAAGTATACGGAAAAAGAACAGATCAGCCTCAGTTAAATAAAATCACTATATTTAATTCCCCTAGGCTTTTTAACTAAGACCATAATAAAAGTATGTTATTGAGTACATATTTATGTACCTGACATGGTTCTAAGTGCTTTACACATATTAGTGCATTCAATCCACTACAAGCTTATGAGGTAGGTATTATTTTTGTCCTCATTTTGTAGAGCAGTATATTAATATATAAAGTAGGTTTAATAACTTAGCCAAAGATACACAGCTAATAAGCAGCCCTAGGTTGAAAAATTTCCACATCCCTTACCCTTAATCTTAGAAAATCATTATCTTAAAACTTATCATCATAATTAAACAATAAGCATTCTTTTCTTTTTTTGGTCTGACATAAGTTTTGGTTATTCTACATCAAATTATTTTCTTCCAGTCCATGGATCAACTAATTCATTTGTGAAAATGCCTAAGGAGTGGAAACAAATCTTCACTGAAGATATTGGGACAAAGTTAACCACAAAGCAAATAAAATACATGCATTATATACACATTATCAGTGTTTCATACTAATATTTTGCCATAAAATTCAGACAGATGGGTTAACTTCAATATATGAGAAAAAAGCACTTACCCATCTACCTGAGGCCTTTAATGCATAACTAGATTTTCAAGTATTGTGCATTGATAAAGGTAATTAGAGTTGTTTTTATTGGAAAGCACTTTAAAAATAAAGTCAGAAAAGCTGAGCTTTCTTCCCAAGTCTGCCATCATGACCTTAGGCATGTCACATAAACCACTGTCCTCTGCTCATCTTTAATTTGGGGATAACCCACTACCATGGTATCCATCCACTTATGTCTATGTTCTTATGAGTATCAACATAAAGGGTGTCTCTTTGAAAAACAATGGTGGGGTGCCTGAGTGGCTGAGTCCCTTAAGGGGTTACTGTTAGTTTCAGCTCAGGTCATGATCTCTGGGTCTTAAGATTGAACCCAGTGGAGCCCCTAGTGCAGCCTGCATCAGGTGCTCTAACTCTTTCAAAAAATAAATAAACTTTAAAAAAAAAAAGAAAAAAATGGTAATCTCTTTAATTAAAAAAGAAAAAAATTCAAATCCTAAACTAAATCTCAGGATACACACCAGTAGCAAGGGTTGATTTCAGAAACAGATTAATTTGTTTTAGTTCTATCCAAATGGTATAATTCGATGGTCTGTCCCATTTGGGTCTAATTCATGAATACCCTTAATAACACCAATCATTCAAGAAGGAGCTACTTTATGAAGTTAGATTGTTATCAATCCCTTTTGGCTTCTCCTCAGCGAAAAAGAAAGATACCTGGTCATAGAAGAGGCTTAAGTGACTTTTACAAGTGGAGGGATGTTATAGATACACAAATAAATGTTTACAGTCACCTTTGTGATAACAGAAAGCTGGCTTCCACTTCTCATCACCATGTAGAGCATAAGTAGCATAAGTGGCTAATTGAATGCCTGCTCATATTCAGCTTTCTATTCTATACCTCAGCACCAAGCCTTGGGATAAGTGCTCAATGCTTATCTATTGCCATTAATGATGGCTTGTTTCCATCAGTCAGAAATTTTATACAATTTAACTTTCATAAATAATATTCCTATGTCTTAATAGTAGGTAAATTACCCCTCCCACTTTAGTGACTTTAAAAATTATTTTAAAGCCCACTTATTTGAACTCTGGAGTTTAAACTTAAGAATTTCTTCTTAAAGATTTCATTATTGGGCTTTGTTGACAGAAGATTAGAGGAGTTTTTATGCTTGGTGAACTTTATTTCAAGTGTATTTAATTACAAGAAAATGACTTTTAGTTCATCCCAATACTAAGTATGCTTGGGAAACCAGGAACCTGATAGAGGAGGAGAAGGTAAATGCAAACTCTGTCAAACAGTAGCATCCTGGGAAATCAAGGTGAGACAAAATTAGAAACTATACAGACTCTATGTGAGCATCATGGGTTTGTAATAACCCTTGATTCAAGAGGCTGTTTCCAAAGTAAATATGTGAAAACAGAATTTCCATAAGGGCTTCTAAAATTGAAGAGGAAGGATAGAAACTATAAGCATATACCCCCTCCCCTTCCTTTAACAAGACAGAGAATCCCCTTCTCCTAGAAGCTCTTTGAGTTAGAATTTTCTTATATTTTGGCAACTTACAGTTTTTTCAGTATTGGTTGGTTGGAATGATAGGCAAAAAGAAGCCCAAAGTAAGTAGAATAATGTACAAGAAGGAGTGCTAAATTACAGATTTGGAGAAAGTAACATGTACACATACAGAACAGAGAAAAATTGTTGCTAGAGAGATCAGGGAATTTTACATGAAGAGGCTATTTGAACAGAGTGTGAAATGCTTGTGGGGCGCTTTATAGGTTGAGATGGGTGTGAATCAGCTTTGTATGAGGCAAGTACGAGTCTAGCACATAAAAGCCAAAAATCAAATCAAACTAATAACTTAAATTTCTTATCTCATATTCTATCTACATTATTTATTTACTTACACTTCAGTTACTGCAATCAGGAGATGAAATCTATGTTCTTGTATCTTATTTTTGAGTTTGGCCATCTAAGTTGCTTTGGCCAATTGTTAGCAAATGTCCCATAAAAGGGACTTGAGAAAGTGTGTGTCTGTTTCTGGAGCAAGCAGGATAGATATCCTTTGGTCTTATATTTTCCTGTCCGTTCTTGTGTGTGGTGGTTTGAGTTTTCAGTAAGCTTGAGGACTATGCATAACAATCAGTGTATAATTAATTCATTCAAAGTTTGTAAACACCTACTCAAGTCGAGGCACCATTCTAGGTGCTGTGGACACAGTGATGAGCAAAGCAAAAATCCCTATCTCCATTGATTTTACAGTCATGAGAAACTTGCCTCAGAGTGGTTATTATGTTGTTAGGAAGAAAACATCTTTGCAACAACCAAAGACACAAATGAATGTAAAGGATCCAGGGAGTCTGTGTTCTCTTGCCATCTGTGCTCTCTTGCCATCTGTGGTCTTTATTTTTTCATCTATAAATTTAATTGTATAAAATAGATCAGTGCTGCTCAAACTTTAATATGCATACAAATCAGTAGGTCTTGAACAGTGCACCAGAATCTACATTCCTAACAAGGTCCCAGGTGATGGTTATGCCTAAGATGGGATTACTTATTGAACATTTTCAAGTTTTTGTTTTAAAGTAACAAAAAATATATAATTGCAATTCATGCAACAGATCCATATTCTCCACACTTCCAACACAGACTTAGAGATTTTCACTTATTTTTAAGATTCTAAGAGTTATCAGGATGTGTGTCTCATTGTTCATGATGATTTAAAGAAATATATTACCTGGATGCCCACCTAATCATCAAATATTGTCAGGTGTTATCAATGCATATGTTTCTTATGATGCCACAATTTATGTATCGAGCCTAGACTTTTCCAACAGCCTTCATGCTTCAGCTTTTGCCCCTATTAATCTATTCTCATAGGAAGAGGACTGAGATACTCTCATTAAAATATAACTCGGGCGCCTGGGTGGCTCAGTTGGTTAAGCGACTGCCTTCGGCTCAGGTCATGATCCTGGAGTCCCAGGATCGAGTCCCACATCAGGCTCCCTGCTCAGCAGGGAGTCTGCTTCTCCCTCTGACCCTCCTCCCTCTCATGCTCTCTCTCATTGTCTCTCTCGCAAATAAATAAAATCTTAAAAAAAATATATATAACTCACAGCATGTCATTTATTTGCTCAAAATTCTCCAAGGTCCTCCATCTCATGTCCTATTATCTACATAATATTGCATCATCTGGTCTCCTTTATTTCTTTCCCTTCATCTCCTCCTACTCTCCCCTTGCTCACATTATAGTAGTATCTCTCTCTCAAAACTCAAGCAATGGCAGGCACAAGCTGCCTTAGTTCTCCCAACTACTCTTTCCTCTCCCCCAGATAGTTCTCACCTTTATGTCCTTCAGATCTTGCCTCAAAGGTCATCTTTTCTATAAGGGCTCCTTTGACCAACCTATATACAGTTAAGACTACCCTTCCAAACACTCCTTATTCATCATCACTGCTTTATTTTTCTCCAAGGCAGTCATCACATTATAATATACTATCTGTTGAATTTAGTGTTTAATATCTGTTATCTTAATAGAAAGTAAACCCTATAAAAGTTGAGATTTTAGTCTGTTTTAGTTCAGTTTTTTTTCCCCACAACTCCAATAACACTGCCTAACATATTGTGTATATGTGTGTATATGTGAATATATAAATGACTACTCTCTAAAACAAACAACAATAATAAATTGAGGCCAAGATATAGCATAGGTCTCCATATTATTTTATATATCTTTACATTTTTGGTATTATCTGAATGCTCTTTGGTATTTTTTTTTGAAAAGCTAAAAATTCCTTAATTTTTTATTCCTGGTACCACTACCACAATTTACAGGGCAATATACCTAATGTAATGAAAAAAAAAAAAAAAAAAAAGACAAAGCTACAACAGATAAAAGACCTCAGGAATGTACATCTAATTGACACTACATTGCATTAATCAATAGCTGCACTTTTTGCAAACTGTGGCTATGACAGTCCTGAACAAGAAGGGTTTCCTGTTTAAGCTGCAGTAACTTTTCTGACTATGGGTCATCGTTCCTTCTGTGGCATATTTTTTAGGTCCTCTAATGCATTTGGGATGACTGTCTCAAAGTAACCTGCAGCTTTCCTGACAACTCCTCGCTCTCTCTTCTGCTAAGAACTGTAGCTCTTTTCTTCTGAAATTTTTTTAGAACCTTCTGTTACCACATCCACTACTTCTACCACGAGATCCATAACCACCACCACAGGGACTACCCGAGCTTCTTCCACCAAAACTGCCCCCGTTCATGGGTCCATAATTTGATTGCTGTTGTCCACTATAATTTCCAAAATCATTATAGTTCCCACCCCCACCATAGTTACCACCTCCAGAATTTCCTCCTTCATTGTAACCATCATATCCTCCACCACCACCTTCATATCCGCCTCCTTGTTTTTCATATCCTGGTCCACAACCACCATAGCCTCCTCTATTACTATAACCAAGACCACCACCATAGTTGCCACCATCACCTCCATATCAATTATATCTACCATCACCTCCTTTGGTATTTTTGCACCTTTGTACATCAATCAGTTCATAGGCATCTAAGAGATAATTTAAATAATCAGTATCTGTGATCTGCTACCAAAGGAGCATTATAGAATTCAATTCTCTCATACTCTTTTCTTACTTGGTTATCAAATAGTTCTGGAGAAAGCTAAACTAATGTTTTAAATGTTTCCTCAGGTCATTTCTTCTTTTCTCTTGTTTTAAAATTTTACACCTTCTGTGGAGCTGGCAATTAATCATCTCAGGTTTGCTGGCAGGAGACTGACTGTTTGACTCCCTTATATATATGCCTTATGTTTCTTTCTTATTCTTCTCTGCTGCTTTAGGATTTCTCTCTCTCTCTCTCTCTCTCCTTTTTCTTTATTGTGTATGTGTTTATGTTCCTTTAAAGGTAGAAGAAATTGTTTTAGGCCATTGGTACAAGCCAAAGTGGAAGGAATCAAATTCTGGTGCCTTCTCCTAGCCAGAGACTAAGTTAGCTTGTAAAATGTTCTTTATTATTTTTTTTGGGGGGGGGGAGCCTCCTTCTGTTTGTTTCCATCAACAAGTGTGTGTGTGTGTGTGTGTGTGTGTGTGTGTAGTGGGGGGGGCGGGGAGGTGATTAAGTAGAGAAGAATTGTTTTCAGCACAAATCTTGTTCCCAGAACAAACATTATTAGGAAACTGTTTCTCCTTAAGTCAGCAAAGAATTTCTAATGTAGTTTCCAAAACTAATTGACTTGATGAGATCTGATTATTTTTTAAGATGTGCCAGATTTCTAGCCTTTACCATCTGCTCAGCCAATTGGTAGCAAGTAAAAATATAGTTGTGAAATGAATACTAATACTGATCAATTAACCTTCAGGCAAGTGTCTTGAGACCTTATGACTTCTTCCTATTCTTAGATCTAAAGCCAGAGCCCTTTTGTACATGGCTGTCATCAGAGAGTTGAAATTCTTTATTCTTTTCTGCTCCAAAAAGGGCCTAAGAGAGTTACATTGGAAAGGCTAATTTACACTTAATATTCCTACCAGATTTACTGGAGGAATTTAAAAAATAATTTAGTTTCACATAGTTCTATAATTAGGGTGATAGGAAAATCCTTTTTATTCCACAAAAAATTAGCATCTCTTTATTTTTGTTCCTAATGAGAATTAACATTATGTAATAGAAGTTTCTTAGAAGATATCCTTATTTAATAAGTAAGGTTATACTTAATGAGATCTTTCTAAGACACTATAGAAGTAGATCGACCAAACTCTTAGTAGAATACAAAAGGATGCCTTCACAACGGTATAACAGTTTTACTCTCTGTGGTTCTCCATAAGCTCTGACTGTTCTTCATAGATGGTGTCTCATTTGCTCAGTTACAAGTCTGAAGATATTCTTTGTGAACTGCTCTTAATGGTACCCGACCATTGTCTTTACTGCTAAAATCCTCCATTGCAAGTGCCAATGAAATTATTCTCTCCTCTTGCTTTAAAGCCAACAGTCCTTGAGGTATTCAAACATACTGAGCCTGCCACAAGAATTTGGAGAATGCCCCTCTCGCTAACTTTGCTCCCATAATTTATCATCTTAGTCTTAAATCATCATGGACACTTCAGAATCTCAAAAAGTAGCTCATAAAATAGCTCTTTCTTCTAGAAGTTTTTTGGCATTCCAAATCAGTGAAAGAGAGTAAACAGGGAGAATTACCATGCCATACTATGCTCCTCTCCCTTTTCCTGCATCCCTGGTTGTCTCTGCCATAAAATAAATACATAAATGGATACATGTCAGAAGCAAGTCATGAGAAGAAGGTTAGTATGCAATGAATTTATCAGTATGCATTCCAAACAGAAAATTTTAAGAGTGTAAGAGAACCAGGAGAAGAAAGGGGAGGAAGCCAAGCAAAGCTGTGATTTCAGTTAAAGCTGATTCCACCGGGGAGCTCTAGGGTGTAAATTGTGCCTCACTGTTTGTCCTGGTTACAAACAAGGGATGAAGGTTTTTATACTCCTGCAGCAGTCAGTCATTGGCTAAGAGCTGCCTCAAGATGATGTAAATTCCAAGGAACTTCTAATTATGTGGGTAAAATGGCCCCAGTAGTCACAGGGTAATGCTCCCTAGGTGAAATATGTTGCAAGCAAAAAACACAGAAGCTAGGCAAAGGGCACTTACAAGGTTCACTGTATCCTTTTGTAAATCAAGAAAATCCAAGTCCCTATACAACTCATTTAAATACATGCTTGGGAAAAAGAACGCTTCTTAACCCCACTTGAATTAAAACCACAGCTTTGACTCTGCTTGACACCCTGGTAAACAAGATGCAACTATGCTGTGATTCATGGGCAATTTCTATAGACAATACTACTGGATTTTTGAATTGTTGCTGTTGGCTAATAAAAGCATCTTGGGATAAACAGGTACCCAAGTAAATCTAGCAAATACAATGGATGATACATGCATCTATCTGATTTTTCTTATCTAACTTACCTTCTGTATTTGTTTATTATATGTTTCTAATAGTATACTAAAAATAGTTTACTTATATCATACACACAGAGTGATTATTATGTGGATGCATTTGATGCTTACCATTTATTTTCAGTGGAGAAAAACTGATAGTATCTCAGAACATTAAATGCTAAGTAGTCTAACATTTTCTTCAATTCCTAGAGACTACTGAGCCATTAGTAAAGGAAACTATTGAATAGCTAATAAGCAATGTGTTGGACTTCAATGATCAATTTTCAATCACTTAAGAATTGTTCCAGATGCTGATATCAAATCAAAATGTGTTCACAGTTAACTCTTAAAGAGAAACATTTAATAGAATGAGGAATTTTTTATTGTAAATTAAATAGTGCTGTTTGATTAGTTAAATCAGTCCTTTGTATATTAAGTACTGGTCAGTGCCTCAAATTTGTGATTTAAATGATGTCTTTAATTACTCATGACCTCTAGGTCTCCATTTAAAAAATAAAAAATCTCTATTTTAAAAAAAAAGACTCCATTTAAAAAATAAAATGTGCTTAATTTTCTGTTCATTTTAACCTGGTTTGGGGTTTTTTTTGGGGTGGGGTGCAGTAGGAGGATAGAAATTCTGGTGCAGAAGGTAGAAATCCTTCTGCATTTAGTGATTTTTTTGCCTACTCCCTAGATATGCAACACAAGATTCAACAAGCAATATTTTATCATGTTAGATGATATTTCAAGCACGAGGGGACTCTGACAGTATGGTCAGCAGGGAGGAATAGTACAGTAGAGGAAACCAGAGCTGGAGAGGACATCACTGTTTTAACCAAAAAGACACCCTTTTAATTCATTGCACTCCCTACTATAGAATAACTTACCATTCTGAAGTTATGCGATATCAGGAAGATAAAAATATTATAGAGAAGATAAGTTGAATTTTACTACATTGCCCTTAAAATCTCTATAATATCCATTTAGAAATAGAAGCTGGTGAAAAATGGACCAAAAGGATAGAAGAAAATTACCCATAGAAATAGAGGTTTAAAAGCAATCCTCAAATAGGATCATAGTGTATATCACACAAAGGGAGAGAGAGGGAAGAAGAAATAATTTCAGACAAGTATCTTCGGGAAACCAAATATTATGAGATTCATAGAAAAGGAGGAGCCATGCACATACAAAAAGAAACTGGAATCTCTAAGAATGCAAAGATATATATTGTGATGGTGGAAGCCAATAGAGAAAAGTGTTACCTTAGGATGCAGTTAACTGCTTATCTGATGAAGCCTGATCTTAGCACTTACAGCCAAAAGCTAACTGCATTAGTTGTCACAGCTCTTTTCTTGTTTCCCATCAACAGGATCAAAGTTGCAGATGATTCTTTGTTCCTCTACAAGTAATATTCTCTTCACTATCCCCTTGACTCATTTCCCTTCCCTTCTGGTGATAAGATATGGTCAGTGTTTATGAGAAGTTATTGAAATTGCAAGAAAATCATGATGTTGTATTGGGGGGAAGGAAGGCATACTTTATGTTTCTTAATTACCTGAGAATAATAAAAACTCCCACTGGAACACAATATAATGAAAAAAAAATAATGCAACTAAAATATATTCCTGAACTGCCACTATGTATCAGGAACTACTTTTGATAATGGGATACAGTGGTGAAGAAGGTATCTTAAATATATCTTGGATATAAGAGATTATAGAGAACTGGATGAGATAAATGAGGAAAATACATTCATTGTCATGTGCCTAGGCTTTGTAATATTTTTTTCTGAGGATTCCCAAAGGACTCAGCTACCAGGTAGATCCTGGTACCTAAGAATAGATCAAAACTGTGAAAAATATTTTCACCACACAAGCATGCTTTAGTGCTAAAAAGTGATGGTTCGTAGTCTAAAATGGAGAAAAATATATCCTGGAAGTAAAGAATTGAAGTATCAAAAGTTATCTTGATTATCCCCTATAGTAGTATCTCTGAAAGTGGCTTGGAGCTGCCAGGTAAAGCAGAAAACCACTAAAAAAAGTTTATATTATGGGCTCTCTAAACACAATAATAAACAAGACCACAAGGCATTATCATCATAAGGTATAATTCAAAGCAGTGCATTCTAGTCCCACATTTTGGTGGTTTATGAGAACAGTTATTTCTTTTCAGATACAGCTGTGGGGATAACAGAAGTAGGTTGGGTGGCACTTTTTTTCCTGTGGCTTAGTTTTTCCTTCTGTAGGTTTTTAGGCTCATAAATTTACTCCTGTGGATTTTTAGACTCCTAAATGTTGATAATATGGCATTCTGAGAATTAGAAAACAACACTTTAATTTGATTTCAGGTAAAATATATTTTTAGGTGTATATAGCAAAATTACAATAACAGAAAATGAAACAGAAATAGTATGAACTTCTTTCTGTTTGGTGTAATTCTTTCTTATTGGAGGCACAACTTCACAAAGTTCAGAAAGGCTAAATTACAGCATCTCCATTCATAATGGGTTGTTACTTTCTTGGTCTGATGTTATCTCATAGATTATCTATCCTTGTAGTTCTTAATCAAATTCCTATATTTCATAAACTGTAAGACTAAATATATGTCACTTCACTATCTTTAACTTTATCTGGTTAAAATGCAACAAAATGTATATCTCAAAACCTTAAAGATGTAAAAAAAAAAAACAAAACTTTATGCAAGGACTGTGGAGAAAGAGGAACACTATGTTTAATGGTTTCTTCAGATTAAAAGTTACAAGTGAAATATCATCCTTCTGCCTAAATATACAAATTTAGTATAGCTTATCAGTCAAATATCTAAGAGTGCCACTTGTTGGGTCAGATACTTTCAGACAGCAGCTTGGAGATTCAGGATATAGTTCTTTCCCTATTTGATGGTCAACCCACCTCGCCTTGTAAATCTAGTCCTATTCTCTGAAATATTTACCAGAGTTCATGGATATGAAAGGCAGACACTTAAGAGAGGATGGATTTTAAATAATGAGCAAAGATCTGGAAAAATGAGAATAATTCCTGTTACTGTATGTTTTTTGTGTGTATCAGAAAGATTCCTTCTTCCCATGGCTGACAAGGCTCTATGATCTGGTCTTGGTTGTCTCCCAAACCTCATCTTCTACTATGTTGCCACTAATTTCTCCACCAACATTGATTTCTTTACTGGTCCTTAAATATAGCAAGATGCCCCCCACCTCACAGCATTTGCAAATATTCTTCCATGTTTCTGGAAGAATGGCTTACTCCTTTCCTATATTTATGCACATATATCACATATATTTATCTCCTTAAATAAATAGAAACCCCCTTCCCCATTGGGCTTTCTAGTTTTAAGCACATTTTTATTCTTCTTCATAGCTTCATAGCTTATTTGAATATAGTTGACACACAATGTTACATTAGTTTCAGGTGTACAACATAGTGATTGGACAGTTTTATATATTATGCTATGCTCATTACAAGTATAGCTACCATCTGTCACCATACAATGCTATTAAAATATTGTTGACTATATTGCTTATGCTGTACCTTTTATTTTCATGATTGATTCATTCCATAACTGCAAGCCCCTATCTACCATTGTCCTTCACCCATTTTGCCCATCCCCTCACTCTCCCCCCCCACTCCGGCAACCATCAGTTTGTTCTCTTTATTTATAGGTCCAATTCTGCTTTTCATTTGGATTTTTTATTTTTTTGGTAACCCATATGGGTAAAACCTTATGGTATTTGTTTTTCTCAGTCTGATTTATGTCAGTTAGCTACTTAACATAATGATTTTCTAGGTCCATCCATATTATCATAAATGGTATAATCTCATCCTTTTTAATGGCTACATGATATTCCATCATGTATATATACATCTTCCTTATCTATTTGTTTATAAATGTTCAATTGGGTTGCTTCCATATCTTGGCTATTACAAATAATGGTAGAGGTGCATATATATTTTTGTATTAGTGTTTTCATTTTCTTTGGGTAAATACCCAGTAATGGAATTACTGCATCATCTGATATTTCTATTTTTAATTTTTTGAGGAACCTCTATATTGTTTTCCACATTGACTGACCCAATTTGCATTTCCATCAACAGTGTGCATGGGTTCCTTTTTCTCCACATCCTTACCAGAACTTGTTATTTCTTGTCTTTTTTATTTTAGCCATTCTGAAGAATGTAATATTTCAGTGTGGTTTTGATTTGCATTTCCATAATGATTAATGATGTTGAGCATTTTTTTCATGTGTTTATTTATCATCTGTATCAGTCTTCTTTGGAAAAATGTCTATTCAGATGCTTTGCACATTTTTTTTTTTTTGGTGTTGAGTTGTACATGTTTGTTACATATTTTGGATATTAATCCTTTATCAGATATATCATTGCAAATATATTCTCCCATTCAGTAAATTGCCTTTCCATTTTGTTGATAGTTTCCTTCACTGTGCAAAAGCTTTATATTTTGATGCAGTGCCAATTGTTTAGTTTTGCTTTTGTTTCCTTTGCTTCAGAAGTCATATCTAGAAAAATGATGCTATGGCCAATGTTAGAGAAATAACTGCCTGTGTTCTCTTCTAGGATTTTTGTGGTTTCAGGTCTCACATTTAAGTCTTTAACCCATTTTGAGTTTATTTTTGAGCATGGTGTTAGAAAATGGTCCAGTTTAAATCTTTTGCATGTATCACCCAATTTTCCCAGCACCACTTATTGAAGAGACTGCATTTTCCCCATTGTATATTCTTGCCTGCTTTGTCATAGATTAATTGATCACGTAAATGTGGGGTCATTTCTGGGCTCTCTGTCCTGTTCTATTGATCTATGTGTCTATTTTTGTACCAGTACCATATTGTTTTGATTACTACAACTTTGTAGTATATCTTGAAATCTGGAATTGTGATACCTCCTCTAGTTGCAACTTTGGATCACAGGGTGTGCTGGTTTCCCATTTAATGCCTCTTAGCTCCAAATTCACCCTTTTTGCCTGCTCTGTAAAATTAGATCAGTTCCTTTTAAATATTTTTCCTTTTTTCTTAAGCTTAGTTAGTACAGTGCTGGAGAAAGAAAGTTAGTACACTGCAGAAAGCAAGAGTTTGATCTTGTTCCAGAATCCTTTTGAGGTATCCCATGCAGGTTCCTGCAGAGCATGGTTTGCTTAGCACTGAGTTCCTCCAATATGAGCAACAACTCCAGGCTCAGTCTCCTTGCAGTGTTTGCAGCTTCTCCAGATATAGTATCCAGCATCTTGCACCACCCAGTGGCCATACAATTCCCTGGGAACCTCCTTCAGACAGTTTTGTAGCTAAGAGCCTTTGATGAGACACCTCCCCAGAATCCTAGAGTGTCGATTTCTGGCAAGTTACAGAAAACATATTTTCAACATGTCCTGCCAGTGTTGCCTCACAGCAACTTCCTCTCCATTCTGAGCTATGTTCTTGCTCTCTCCAACAAAATCCAGATTATATCCCTCATTGGGGGCAGGTAGATGAGGGGAATTCTTCTTTTTTTTTTTTAAATTTTTTTAAAGATTTTATTTATTTATTTGAGAGAGAGAGAATGAGAGACAGAGAGCATGAGAGGGAGGAGGGTCAGAGGGAGAAGCAGACTCCCTGCCGAGCGGGGAGCCTGATGCGGGAGTCGATCCTGGAACTCCAGGATCATGACCTGAGCCGAAGGCAGTCGCTTAACCAACTGAGCCACCCAGGCACCCCAAGGGGAATTCTTTTAATGCCTTATTTCAGCCCTACAGCAGTGGCTATAACATATCATACCATATTATATATCATATCATATCTGCTATTATATTAAACGTATTTCACATCTGCTATTCAATATTCTTTAGAGCCATCTTAATTTCTTACTAGCCCACATTTTTTAATTCCAATCCTGTTATAATTAATAATTTACTATATTCATCTTTCCCTGTTTTGATTCCTATGTGATTTCTCTCTCCAGATTGGACTTAGTCTGACATATAAGTGCTAAAGTAGGTACAGCAACAGGGCACCTGGGTGGCTCAGTTGGTTAAGCGTCTGCTTTAGGCTCAGGTCGTGATCCTGGGGTCCTGGGATCAAGCCCCGCATCAGGCTCCTTGCTCAGCAGGGAGCTCGCTTTTCCTTCTCCCTCTGTCCCTCCCCCTAGCTCCTGCTCTCCCTCTCTCTCTGTCTCTCTCAAATAAATAAATAAAATCTTAAAAAAAAAAAAAGAAGGTACAGCAACAAGATAACCTTAAACCATAGAGTGCCATGCCAGCCTTGAACCAACTACTTCTGGACTTCATTCACATAAAGAGAAATTAATAATTTGTTTAAATTACTGTGGCTTTTGGTTTTTCAGCATCTAAATATCATCCTTCTTGGAAAAGTAGCTAAACTAAACTTATTTTTCCACCCAGCACCAAATACACATTTTCAAGTGTTCTGGATAATAGAACACAGTGTCTCTGCCATTTAGTAGTTGCCCTGTAAATATTTGCTGAATAAATGAGTCATATGGTTCATAATGGCTATACAAACTGATAGTGAACTCAATAAAATAAATATACATGAATGTATCCTAGTATTATGTAGAAAACACCATATAATAAAATGAAATAATCGGCTAACACTGACTATGGAGAAAATGGTAAGTGAACTTTAAGTAAAACTGTCTAATTAAAAAATTACAATATCACATTCCTCAAACACACTTGAAAACATTTAGGGTTAACAAAATAAACATGGATGTTAAGAGAAAACCCTAAGGCATCTTACATTCTACCTTCCTCTTAATAACCCATCTTTTACTAGCATTAGATCTACTAATGCTAAAACTATCAGCTTTAAGGATAAATATTATAGACTGATTTATGGTAAGCATAGATAATTTCATTCCTTAATCACTTTTCTGTGCAATCATTTTGCTGTGAAGTCTGTGGAAATAATTAAGACATGATCACTTCTCCTCAGGACTTCCCAGTGTTAAGGGAGGAGCTTCATGTTAAAACAACTTTGATATAAGAGGAATAAAAACATACTTAATATAGAAAGAAGTCTGTGTGTAAATGGAAGAGATAAACAATACAACTGAGGGGTAGGGGAACTTTCTCATAGATTATAGGATTTTAAGTTAAATCTTACCTATAGAAGGGTTTGAAAAGCCAGAATGGGAGAAATAAAGTACTCTAAGTATTACCACAAAATTAAACAAATCCATAGAGCTCAGAATATTTTAGAGAATGGTAAAAAGAACAATTTGTTTAGAGTTGTCTACATGGGACCTGAGAAATAAAGCTGTAGGGACAAGTTGTAACAAACAGAGGAACACTATAAGTGCCAATTGGAGAAGAGACAAGAAAATTTTTGAACAAGGGTAAGAAAGGGGTAAAGAAATTATCTCAAGAAAGGAATGTGTAGGGGGCGCCTGAGTGGCTCAGTTGGTTAAGCGACTGCCTTCGGCTCAGGTCATGATCCTGGAGTCCCTGGATCGAGTCCCGCATCGGGCTCCCTGCTCGGCGGGGAGTCTGCTTCTCCCTCTGACCCTCCCCCCTCTCATGTGCTCTCTCTCATTCTCTCTCTCTCTCAAATAAATAAATAAAATCTTTAAAAAAAAAAAAGAAAGGAATGTGTAGGAAAGATTGGAGGTATGAGAGATTGGAAGCACAGAGACCAATTATTAAAATTACTGTGGTCATCATGTAAGGCCAGAGTGGTATGGCTTGGATTTAGAAAGTGGAAACCAAAGAGGAAAGAGTGAGCAAAAGATATTTTGCAGGGAACTCCAATAGAATTCTTTTTTTTTTTTAAGATTTTATTTATTTATTTGAGAGAGAGAATGAGATAGAGAGAGAGAGCATGAGACGGGGGAGGGTCAGTGGGGGAAGCAGACTCCTTGCCGAGCAGGGAGCCCAATGCGGGACTCGATCCTGGGACTCCAGGATCATGACCTGAGCCTAAGGCAGTCGCTTAACCAACTGAGCCACCCAGGCGCCCCTCCAATAGAATTCTGTAGATGATTAAATTCAAGTTAGAAAAGGAGAAGCTAATGTTTATTGTGAGATTTTGAAACTATTAAGAATGGTTGCATATACATAGAAATTGCACATATATTATAAGTCCTTTCTTCATGTGATTTTGGTATGGATTAACTGGAAGTCTTTTGGTTTTTTTTTAATGTTCTGGAATAATTTAAATACTGTAGGAATTATTATTTTTTTTAAACCTGGTAGTATTCACACAAAAAATCATTTGAGATTGGTGTACATTTAGGAGAGTAAAAATTTAATTTCCACTACTCTCTGTGGAATTTGTTTCTATTTATTAAGAAAAATCATGAATTTCATCAAAACTTTCAAGTTTACTTGTTGTGTGTCTATTATTCTATTGCATTGTATGCCATCTGTAGCTATAATTTTATTTTTTTCCTTCGATTTACTATATCTTTATACCTTTTTATGCTACTGATCACTTAAAGAATAAGATTTGTGTGTTTTTTATTAAAATAATTTAATAAAAAGTCACCCTTTAGTAATTGTTGCTAATTTCTTATTTTATTTCAGTGTCAACAAGTAATATGGTCTATAAAATGCTTATTTTTAATTTATTTTTTCTTTCCATGCATTCTTGTAAATATTTCATGAAATTAAAATAGAAGATACATTCTCTACATTATGATTATATATTATCATTTAATCCATACCTTCAACTTTTTTTATCTGTTTGATTGTTCATGGTTTAAAATAGATAAAATAAAGTTTCCTATCATTGTTCAGATTTTTGTACAGATAGATGAGAGATAGTTGAACAGATGGATGGATGGATAGATAGGTAGATAGAACATTATATTTATACTACTGGTTACTTCTAAATCTTTATGTGTATAAAGTACTAATGCTAGATTTTTAACATAGAATTATCTTCAGACTTCAATTATATGTAATGAGGAAACCAGCATCGTTACATTTGCCTCATATTTCTTCCTTCTCCCTCCCAATTATTCAAATATCTACATTATCAAGATTTTTAACATTTATACTTTTCTATATTCCTAATCTTCACAGTTTTTAGCCTTATCTATAAATAAAAGTATTCAATGACTGTTATGACTTCTTTAGTGATATTTTGGTATGTAGAATTTTGACATCCAATAATTAAAAAAAATTTTTAAGTATATTTTCCCTGAAATTCATGTACTTTTAATTTTGTTTCTAAAATTTTAACAACTCAGTTGTACAGTTATTAGATTTTTTAGATCATTTTCCACTAAAAGACTTTATGATGTTTACATACCATTTTTTTAACCATGAAATGCTGCTATGTGAAATTTTTTTTTTATTTTATGAACATAATGTATTATTTGTTTCAGGGGTACAGATCTGTGATTCATCAGTCTTACACAATTCACAGCGCTCACCATAGCACATACCCTCCCCAATATCCATCACCCAGCCACCCCATCCCTCCCACCTCCCTCCACTCCAGCAACCCTCAGTTTGTTTCCTGAGATTAAGAGTCTCTTATGCTATGCGAAATTTAAAGCCTACTTGAATTTTTACTCTTATATATACTTTTTTGTTGTTGAATTTTTCCCAAAACAAATAAACACTTATAAACAATCTCCAAATATTCCCAGAATAAATTTTATTTCACTACATTTTTACAAAGAGAACAATGTCACCTGTATTTCCACAACTGTTTTCCTGAAAATAAATTCTTTCATGAAGATATGATTTTACAGGACATAAACTAGCAGTCTGGGTGAAAGCTCACAAGAATACTAAAAATAAAATTATAAGAATGATTATAGCTATTACATTTATTTTATAGTTCTTGGAATTTTGTCTTTCTTTAATTCAACTGTTGAAAGGACTTCTCATGGTATTCTAGAAACAGAATTAATATGTACTACATACCAAATTAATGTTGTCAAAAACATCCAGGTGAATTATATTTTAATATTGAGGTTGGCACTGCCCTATCACTGTTTTTTGGATCCGGCAGTCATGAAAAATGCTTACTTAAACATCTAATATTAAGACAGACTATATTATCCTCTGTAATGTGTTAGCAGGTTTTTTTTGTTTTGTTTTGTTTGTTTTTACTTAAGATTTTATTTATTTACTCGAGAGAAAGAACAGAGGGAGAGGGAGAAGCAGACCCGAGATGAGCAGGGAGCCTGATACGGGGCTTGATACTGGGACCCTGTGATTATGACCTGAGTCAAAGGCAGATGCTTAACTGACTGAGCCACCCAGGTGCCCCATTTTTTTTTTTCTATTTTTAGAGAGAGAGAAAGAGAGAGAGAATGGGTGGCAGGGTGAGGCGCAGAGAGAGAGAAAATCTTAAGCAGGCTCCACACCCAGCACAGAGTCCAATGTGGGGCTCAATCTCAGGACCCTGAGATCATGACCTGAGCCGAAATCGAGTCAGATGCTTAACCAACTGAGCCCCCCAGGCATCCCTGTAACGTGTTAGTTTTGTGCCACTAATTTTCTACTTTCTACATGGATTTTTGTCTTATTCTTGATCATTGAGCTATCTCTTACTCATCTTTAAGATCCCAATTTAAGTCCCAAGACCCTGGGGACCCTCACTGGTGAATCTTAACCAACTCAGCTCCTTCTTCTCAGCATTCATATAGTATTATATCCTATTAGCCCATATTTAGCTTCTCATGTGCTTTTACTCTATACTGTTTCTAATTATTTCATGCATGTCTATAGTATTCTTCTAATTTTCTTAAGGGCATGGGCCATGCTTTTCCCCATAACACCTAGGTCCTTAATCCTACAACTACAAGGACCTGAATTTTCCCCAGAGTATGAATAAACTGGGAAATGAAATTTTCTCCAGGGCCTCCAGACAAGAACTCAACCTAGCCAATTGATTTTAGTCTGTGATATCCTGACAGGGAACTAAGGTTAGAGACTTCTAACCTACAGAATTTTGAAACTAATGACTGGGTATATTTTAAGTCACAAAGATTGTGGTAATTTGTTACACAGCAATAGAAAACAAATGCATTATATGAAATTCCACCCATTCTGCAATTCATAGTAAGCCTATAGTATGAGAAGCTCCATTTCATTCCCCTGGGAACACATATAAATGCCTATCCATACCACTTGACTGATGCTTAGTAGATTCTATCATTATTCATTGCTAATCATTTCATATATTTCTGCAGACTTCTAAACAGGTTAATTGAATAGTAAGCATTCTATGCACTTTTAACTACCGGTTATTATGTGAAGTATACTATATATACTAATTCACTGAATCTTCACAGTCATCCAATAGCCCTTTAGGTAAGGATATTTAGGGATAGGGATGTTAAATTATCCAAGGTCACACAGATAATAAATGAGAACTGAATTCATATAATAGGACTCGATTGTCTATGTCCTGTCCTTAACCATCACATTCTAAGGGCAGATAGCAAAAGCGACACCTCTTCGTAGCCTCAGTCTGTCCCCTTTTGCCCATGTGCACAGTCAAAATATATTTGAAATATTTACAGATAATATGAATTAATTTATTATTTTTTTATTTTATCAATAAAGAAAATATGCTATATATCTAACAGCTATAGATGACCTTAGTCAACTCTATGGTGTTGAAAGATCCTCCTGATACCATATTATGAATAGTTTTTTTTTTTTAACATATTCACGGTAATAAAACCCCTTTTCCTTTCCTAATAACCTTTCTAAAATATGTCTGTCTTCCACAAAGAGAAATTATGTCTATTGTGTAAAGGGAAGAAAAAATATGTTTTCAAATTTTGCTTGTAAAATTATATTTATCTAAAAATTATCTTTATCTCATATTTAATGATTCCATGAGAGAACAGAGTCATCTATTTCTTGGTAACCAAATGAGGTTAGAGAGTTGTCATTCTTGCATATACGTTGCATGATGTAAGAGAACTATGAGTGAATATCCAGTGGGGTAGTCAGAATAAGGCCAGAATGCCCCATCCTTTGAAGCATTTACTCAAACATGCTTTGAGAATTTGACTGTGAGATCCCAGCCTCTGCCTCTTTGCAGAGGTGAGTATAGCAGCTTTTAAAGAATCTTAGGTTGCAGGGCGCCTGGGTGGCTCAGTCATTAAGTGTCTGCCTTCGAAGCTCAGGTCATGATCTCAGGGTCCTGGGATCGAGCCCCTCATCGAGCCCCGCATTGAGCCCCACATCGAGCCCTGCATCGAGCCCCGCATCGAGCCCAGCATCCGGCTCCCTGCGCCGCGGGAAGCCTGCTTCTCCCTCTCCCACTCCCCCTGCTTATGTTCCCTCTCTCGCTGTCTCTCTCTCTATCAAATAAATAAATAAAATCTTTAAAGAAAAAAAAAGAATCTTAGGTTGCTAAAATGGTGTCTTGAAAGACAAAAAAAGAAAAGGATAAAATCTTTCATTGGTCTTCTCTTTGTTCTTGAAAATTGCATATCTCTGTAGTTAAAGGATTCATGATATGTTTTGTTTTGTTTTTTTTTTAAAGATTTTATTTGGGCGCCTGGGTGGCTCAGTTGGTTAAGCGACTGCCTTCAGCTCAGGTCATGATCCCAGGGTCCTGGGATCGAGTCCCACATCAGGCTCCCTGCTCTGCAGGGAGCCTGCTTCTCCCTCTCCCACTCCCCCTGCTTGTGTTCCCTCTCACTGTGTCTCTCTCTGTCAAATAAATAAATAAAATCTTAAAAAAAAATAAAAAAAATAAAAAAATAAATTTTATTTGACAGAGAGAGACACAGTGAGAGAGGGAACACAAGCAGGGGGAGTGGGAGAGGGAGAAGTAGGCTTCCCACTGAGCAGGGAGCCCGATGCGGAGCTTGATCCCAGGACCCTGGGATCATGACCTGAGCCGAAGGCAGACACTTAACGACTGAGCCACCCAGGTGCCCCTCATATGATTTTAAAGCAGGGAGACAGCCTCACAATTTGAAAGATTTAAAACACTGTCCCGATATTTTCCTTTACTGTAAAATATTCAAATGACAAAACATTTACTATATCTGTGAATAGGTATTTTTGACAGAGAAATATAATAACTATATACATAAGTCCAATAATGCTTATTTATTGGAATTAATATGAGCTATACTTATTCTCTATTGCTAATGGTGTACTTAATATTCTAAGGGTTAGCATTATGAAAATTATGTCACATGGGCAAAAACACATGATTTTTTAAATTTTGTTTCCTATATTATATGATTCTTCCTCTCTTAAAATATTAGGTGATTGAACAATAAGTGATTAGTCACTGATGTTCTCTTTTAATTCAGAAATCTAACAATAGTTTTGGAAAATTTGGGTGGGTTAACTACTGATAAATGATAGCAGTTAAGGGTGATTCCACTCTAGTTGGCTATTTGACTCACTGGAAGATGAAAAAAACAGAGAGAATCAATTGTGTGTTTCAGCATTGACTTGAAACAAAATCCTTTCAGAATATTGAAATACATTAACTTTTAATGATTATGACATGAATAAATCTAATTGACAAATAATTAACCTAATATCAAAGGAGTAATAGAAGATGTTATGCATTTTCGTTAACACATTAAATTTAGGATAAAATTATATGAACTGTATTCAATTTCTAAAAATAACTGAAGTAAATTTAAGTGGATTTCAATTAATAGCTTAAGTGTTAATTGATGTAAATTTAATATTCATCTAACTATAACTAGAGTTTAAAAATAGATCAGCATGTATCATATGATTTCACTGATATGAGGAATTCTTAATGTCAGGAAACAAACTGAGGGTTGCTGGAGTGGTGGGGGTGGGAGGGATGGGGTGGCTGAGTGATAGACATTGGGGAGGGTATGTGCTATGGTGAGTGCTGTGAACTGTGTAAGACTGTTGAATCACAGACCTATACCTCTGAAACAAATAATACATTATATGTTAAAAAAAAGAAGAAGATAGTAGGAAGGGAAAAATGAAGGGGGGAAAATCAGAGGGGGAGACAAACCATGAGAGACTATGGACTCTGAGAAACAAATTGAGGGTTCTAGAGGGGCAGGGGGTGGGGGGATGGGTTAGCCTGGTGATGGGTATTAAAAAGGGAACATATTGAATGGAGCACTGGGTGTTATACGCAAACAATGAATCATGGAACCCTACATCAAAAACTAATGATGTAATGCATGGTGATTAACATAACATAAAAAAATTTAAAAAAATAAAATAGATCAGCAGCTAAACTTTTTTTATATGAAAACAGGTTAGATCGACTTACAAGAGTATTCTAAAAACATAACTAATATAAATCAATTATTTAAAACAAAATGAAAATATCTTTTTTCTAATTTGTTTCCATAGATTCAGACACAAAACAAAATATACATGAATGAAAATTACCAGCATCCCATTACCCAAAATTAATATTTTGTATATTTATCCATTTATTTCTATACTACAACAGGTATTCACATATGGGGAAAATGCTGTTTTTTACCTTTTTTCTCTAAGTTATACATTGAATTGTTTTTATCGTAACCATCTGTCCATGTCTGAGAAGATATCAATGATAAAATGTTAGAATTCCTGTACATGTGGGTCTAGATCATCTAAAAATCTGTATTAATTTGATATTATACAAGTAATACGTGGTTGAAAATAGGAAAATTAAATAATTCTAAAGAGTAAGAGGTATATACTTTACTTGCCCCCTACCAATCATATTTAAAGAAATAACTGAGATTATAGAAAATATATTTCTTGGTCTCTGCCCCCAGTTTCTAGCACAGATCCCTTGAAACCTTTGTAATATCCTAAGTGGTAAGAGAGTGCTAAGTGTATCTTATGTTTTAATATCTGGTCTTTGACCCTGGTTCCTGACACATGGCTCCTAAATTCCTTGGAATCTCCTGGGTGATAGGAGTGTCTTTTGTTCAAATGAGGTAACTCTGAGTGGGCTCCTGGATGGCTTCTGGATGGGAGCTGGTCACCAGAAAGACCAAGCCATTGTTAGAAACTTGGAATTTTCAGCCCCACTCCCCAATTCCCTAAAGAGGGGAGAGGCATTAGAAATGGAGTAAATAATTGATTATGGTTAAGTGAGGAAACCTCCATAAAATCCCAAGTGTATAATATCTGGAGAGCTTCCAGGTTGGTAAATGCATCACACTAGGAAGGTGATGCACCCCAACTCCACAGACACAGAAGCTCCTGCACTCAGGAATCTATCAGACTTCCCCCTATGTATTTATTCATCTGGATGTTCATCTATATCCTTTACATAGCTTTTAATAAACTGGTATACATAAGTGTTTCCCTAAGTTTTGTGAGCCACTCTAGCAAATAATTGAACCTGAGGAAGGAATTATGGGAACCTCCAATTTGTAGCCAAGTTGGACAGAAATTGTGGGCAAGGGCAACCTGGGACAGTACTTGTGATTGGCATCTGAAGTAGGTCATTTCATGGCACTGATCCCTTAACCTATGGGTTACCTGAAGATGGTGTCAGATTGAGTTAAATTACAGGACACTCAGCCACTGTCAGAGAATTACTCAGTGGGAGAAAAACTCCACACATCTGGTGTCACAAGTGTTGTGAATGTGGTAGTAATGTGAGAGTAAAAAAAAAAAAAAACAAAAAAACACAGGATGGGAAAATGAGGTTTTTTCCTATCTCATTGTTACTGACAACTTTATTTGCAAGCTTCCAGGTATTTTCTATGAGTATAAAGATCTTATACATTTTTTTAAAAGATTTTATTTCTTTATTTGAGAGAGAGACACAGCGAGAGAGGGAACACAAGCAAGGGGAGTGGAAGAGGGAGAGGGAGAAGCAGGCTTCCTGCTGAGCAGGGAGCCCGATGCAGGGCTCGATCCCAGGACCCTGGGACCATGACCTGAGCCGAAGGCAGACGCTTAACCAACTGAGCCACCCTGGCGCCCCAAGATTTTATACATTTTAAAAATGCACTTTATACATGGTATTATGTTATATATACACCGTTAATTAATATTTTCACAAAATAGATATTGTTATTATCTTTCTACATCAGACTACATTTATCTATTACTATCTATAGCTGCTAAGTTTCAAAAGTATAAATGCATCATAATTCATTTCCCAAATATACACTTAGTGGGAATCTAGGTTATTACTGATTTTTTTTTCTATTATAGGCAGTAATGCAATGGACACCCTTATGTTTATATATTTTCATACTTATTCATTTAGGTTTAATTCTTGTAAGTGGATTGAGTAATTCAAGGGATATCCATTTTTCACTTTTTATTAATATCTCCAGATTGTTCTTTGAAATGGCTACCTATGAAAGAATGATTTTCTCACAAACTTATCAAAAACTCCTATCATTAAAAAATTATTGTCTCTTACCAGTCTTAACTTTGCACCTTTGGTAATAATCTAGATAAGAAGATACAGATTTCACCAATTTCCTCAGTAAATATGTTTGAATAGATAGCATGTGTTAGTCTTTGGGGAAATACTAGTAAACCTGTTAGACATGACACTCTCCAACTTTCATAAAATTTGTAGTATAGAGCTATGGTTTGCAATTATAAAAAATCATTTGAGGTGACAGTTAAAAATAAGATTTCCTGAAATTATCCCCCCAAATTCTAATTCACTAAGGCTGATTTGTGAAGCAGAAATCTGTAATTTAATAAGCACGTTTCTCTTCTTCTATGTTGTGATAATTATTCTAAAGGCTGTTAATATAGATTATGATATTCTATTGCTACAAATGCCACTGGTTACTGAGTCTACTAATACCATACATGGATAGTTCAGCTTTTTCATGTTCTGTATCATAATTTCAGGCATGAACAATTAGTGTGGCTATTACTATATTCCATTAAAAAGTGTCTTTCCACTTTGATTGTTGGAACCAATACTTAGAATTCTCTCTATCCTTACTGTTCCTTCTCCTCCTCTCTAAGGAGAGATTCTGCTTTTATATACAAATCAGCCCCTACTGAATTACTATCTAGAACATCTGATGGTCACTGATATGTATAAATCTCAAATGACAGATTTGCATAAACTATGCCTTTCCTACATGTCTTTTGCATCATACCTTACTATTATCCCAGGGGAAAAAAAAAATTTGTTCTAGCCATAGTCAACTACTTGCATTTCCCCACGTTCAGGAGTGTGATTAACTCTTTCAAATATCCTAAAGCTTGGATATTTTTTCTTTATCTAGACATACACGATTTCCCCATCTCCCTCATCCATATTTCTATTTAGCTTTCAGGAATAGATTCAAATATCACCTCCTCTGTGACATGCCCCTGGTGTTCTTTCTCTGCAGGGCTCCCAATGAGACTAGCTCATGTGTCCTGAAATCCAGACCACATTCTTTTCAATAGCCAAGTCTTGAGCCCTAGTGAATGGAATCTGATAAGAAAATTGTGCGTTGCTCTTTTCCATAGGTGAACCATCTACTTTAAAGTTCATTACAAAGGGGAGGGGGAGTGCTGTTTCACTCAAATTAGGGCCCTTATGGACATGACAACCCCATGTAATTTTCCTTTTACTTTTTAAGAAGTATCTATTTATTTATTTATTTTGAAAGGGGGAGAGAGCATGAGCAGGGGCAGGGGCAGAGGAAGAGGGAGAGGGAGAGGGACAAGTAGACTCCCCGCTGAGTGGGGAGCCCAATTCAGGGCTCCATCCTAGGACCCTGAGATCATGACTTGAGCTGAAGTCAGACACTTAACCGATTGGGCCACCCATGCACCCCTTCCATCTACTTCTTTAACCACTTCTGTCAGACACTATGAATAGATGAAAGAAAAAAAAAAAAGATCTGGCTGTATATGGTATGTCCCATGTTTTGTATTAAATGTGCAATAAATCTGAGATAGCCTGATGGGACAGCAAAATATTGCCTCAAAAATGTTCAACAGTACTAATTAACATGACTAAGCAATGATTAAACTCCTAACTACTGTTAATGGCATATACTCGGGGAACCAACTCTTTGACAGATAATTCCCTAGCTAATGTAAGAGCTTGCAGGAGAATGAATGAGTTGAAAGTGGGTTTCCTTTTGCTGAGTAGTAGAGAAAAGGTTGGCCTTTTCTTGTGGGTGGGCCTTCTGGGAGTCCTCATGTGAAATTTTAAGATATGGCTATACCCCTAACCACCAGCCCCCCTTAAGAATAATCCAAAGTTTCAAAACTCAATACTCAGAGGCCTAGTCATAGACCAAGATGAATAGTTAACATCATATTCCTCACCAGTCATACTTATCCCGAACTCAGCTTTTGACAATGTGTGACATTTGGGAAGAAGGAGTGAAAGATAGGATGATGGACTAATTTCTTATTTCTGTGTTTGTCTATAATATCAGAGGACTGTCTTCTATAAAATACTTAAACTTTTCAATGTTCAATTCAGTTTAATCATGTAGGTGGTTAAGGAGGATTTTATCAAGTTAATCTGCAAGGCTCTGTGTAATTCTGATTAATTAAAAAAACTTTTTTTTTATTGAACTATAAGTTCCTTGAGGGTAGCAGCCACTACTTCTTAAAATTGACATATTCTTTCTTGCCTGTGGGGGAAAAAATATTAAAAAAAAATAAATAAAACGGACTGTGCTCCTTATATTAGTTTTCAATTGATGTGTAACAATTACCATAAACTTAGGAACTTAAAACAACATTAAATTATTATCTCATAATTTCTATGAGTTAGGAGTCTAGAGTCTGCTTAGCTAGGTTCTTCCTTCAAATCTCACAAGGCTGTAATCAAGAAGTTAGCTGCGGTCACAGTTTTCATCTCAGGGCTGAGGTCATTTTACAAATTCATTTAAAGTTGTTAGCTAAATTCAGTGCCTTCTTTTTTTTTTTTTTCTTAAAGTTTATTTATTCTTTTAGTGATCCCCATACCCAACATGGAGCTCAAACTCATACCTCCAAGATCAAGAGTCATGCGCTCTACCGACTGAGCCAGCCAGGCACCTGCCAAGTTTAGTTCCTTATGATTATATAACTGAGATCTTTGTTTTCTTGCTAACTGTTCACTGGAGACTTCTCTCAGCTTCTAGATGCCACATCTCTATATAGTCTGCAATATGACTGTTTTCTTCCTCTAGACTAAATGGGAAAAAAAGAAACAAAGAAACAAACAAAATCTCTGCTTTTAAAAGGCTGATTAAATCTGGCCCAATCTACTATTCATGATATATCCTCATCCCCTTTTTCTTTCCTCAAAGTCAGATGATCTACTACATTAATTACATCTGAAAAATCCCCTTGCCATCTAATCGTGGTGGTCATAGCATACTCGAAGTTTCTGTATACATTCAAGAGGCAGGCTTACAAAAAGGTGAATGCCATTGGGGATAATCTTAATAGTCTACCTACCAAACTATTTTTCTATTGTATATTGAGTCACATACTTTTATGATAATTATTTATTTTCCTGTCTACAGCAACATTTGCCCTGCCAAGTAATGTCTGCATTCTCATCCAAACGCTGAGTCTGAGACAAGATAGAAACTTGCCTATCAAAATGAAATCAAAGTTGAAAACAGAAGCCAAAATCTGGAATATAAATAATCACCTTTTTTTCTTAAATGTTCAATTTCCCATACCTCTAATCATTAATGTTGCTTATTTTGCCTTTCTTTCTTCTTTTTGATAATCAACTGAAATCCAAACAAAATCTGTTGCTAACCTGAAAAAATTATTTCCTAACTCCTGACTGTTGCATACTCACTATGTTTTTCACAATAATTGAATGAATAAAAATTTGGGATTTGGCATATGAAAAGAAAGTCAAGACACACTTTAAATGTATATATATGTGTGTTTCTTTCACAAGTTCAGCTCAGATACATAAATGTATTCTTGCTTTAATGAGTTTGGAATGAAAAACTTTATCTTCTAATTAAGAAATGGTAAAACAAATAGAGTACTACCCCATTGCGCCCTATTATCAAAGCATTAACAGACCTTTAAGCAGACATTTTCTCCAATTTATGCCACAATTCTTACAAAGCTCTACTTTCTTTGTGCTTTTTTATTTTACAGTATATCAAGCACTCTTGTAATTAAACAACTGGTCAAATCATGTCACTTTCAAAATGTGAGGAAAATGTTTTTGGCTTTTTTGAGTTATTCACTTATTTGTTCACCTATTCAATAAATATTAATTGAATGCATACTACTTGCCAGACTCTGTGTAGCATTGTGTTTACAATGGAAAAATAAAAAAAAAAACATAATTTCTGCCTTCATAGAATTTACAGTGGGAGGAGTGAACTGGGTGTCAAATATTAAACAGACAAATATTTGCATCACAGATTATTTAACATTGAGTGGAAATTTTTGAAAAATATTTAGAGGGAAATATAATCATACATCAAAGAAACTTCATCTAGATCTAGTAAGAAAAGGGAAAAAATGAAGAAGTAATATTTTATCTGAGACCTGACAGATAAATATAAATTACAGTGCAAAGGGCAAGAGTAAGAGTGGGGTAAGCCATTTTGGAAAGGGCAGGTGCATATGAAGCCTGGGGTTTTAAAGATCTTAATACAGTGAATGAAGTGAAAAAAACAAAACAAAACAAAAAAACAAAACAATAACAACAATACAACAAAAAACAGAGTTTCAAAAGCAAGGAAAAGAATGTCTCAAGAGAAGAAAGCACCAGGCCTTGCATGACCATAAAGGCCATGTGAAAGATCCCAGTGTTTTCTCTTATTAAAATAATAAATAATGAAATATTTTAATGAGCAGTGTATCATAGTCTGAATTTCCCAGAGTCTGAAACAAGTTTATCTGCCAATATCTCCTTTGGGTTTCAATCCAAAAGAAGCAAGGGGAAAGGAAAAAGATAAGCAAGGGAAGAAAACCACAAAAGTCAATACAAGATGTATATAAGTGATTTGGCCCCAGGTTTGAAAGAAAACACCTCCAATTTCTTGGTCACACAAGACTTTTCCCAAGAGGCTGTATGGAGTCACTGAGTCTAGGAGTATTCTCTTCTCTCTGGAATAAGAAATAATCAATTTATCTCCTGGATTCATGTGATATCCTGAATCTCATTTGTTAACATTTGTTGCACATGTCAGTGACTCTCTACCTGCCTCCCTCCAGCCCCCCACCTTGCCCCATGCAGCCTCCAGAGAAGACAAAGCTTCCCTGGATCTGATAGGAGGACTGGGAGCTGGTAGTGCAGTGCCTCTCAACAAGGGCCAGGATGGTGGCCATGCAGAACACTGGTGTTCACCCCAAGGGGGTGCTGAGACCAACAGTGGTGCTGAGATGAGCAATGATGGCATCAGGACCTTGGGAAAGTGGTGATTATTCTAGCAGGGAAGCATGGCAGGTGACCCAAGCTAAAGGGGCAAATGAGACCAAAAACTGAATCAGAGGGTTCATAACCTAAGTTCCATTTAAAGTATGATATAATCCATTTTGCATTTGCAAAATTACTTTCCAGATGCTGGGTGAGGGAAAAAATCAATATGGGCTGAGGGAAGATGGGGAGAAGGCTATTGCAGCAGTCCAGGTGAGAAAATAAGACAACATGGTAGTGAAGACAGGGTAGAAGGGTAGAAATCTGTAGACTTCTGGTAAGCAATATGAATGTTTTCATGTTTCTCCATGGTTGGGTTTTCTCAGCAAAGAATCTCAGTTAAAAGAGAATCCTTAGAAGTTAAAGGTAACTGAATAGCAAGGCTGAGAGAGTGAGAAACCACCTGAGAGATTTTAGAGATTTATCTCCCTAGGGCTATATCTTTATATTTCAAAGGGCAGTGAAACCCAGATGAGCCATTTCCATTCCAAAGGATGATAAGATGTTAGAAAGCCAAATTCCTCTCTCTCTCTCTCTCTCTCACTCACAGAGGGAGAGGAGTGGCAGCCATCTAGCTCCCATATAAGCTCCCAGAGTCATAATTTCAGGGTTCCTTTCTTCAGTGAAAAAAAAATCCCTTTTATATGTGCAGGGTGACATCTGGCTGTCACCACACAACCCTGAAAGGGGAGAATGGGGTGTGGGGAACCAATCTGATTATTGCTGTAAGTAATACTAACTCTGCCTCTCAGTTGAAAACCTAGTGTTTGCTTTCAGGACAAGATAAATACATATATTTATCAAGACTAACAATTATTTAGTAGATAAGATAAACAACACTGGGTGATGATTTGGAGATGGGAGTTCTTTCATTCTTTTTGAAGTTATGTGTTGGGTACAACTATTCCAGGATACAGCTATAAACATAACTGACAATATCTCTGACTTTACAGAATTTACAGTGTAGCTAGTGGAGTACCATCAACACCAAATTTTATTTTACTCACTGATACAGCAGTCAATTATTAGATTACATGAATGGAAAAATACGACTTACAGATGCTTCAAGTTCAATACTAGAATATCAGTTGCCACTTCCAACTACCTTTTCCATTAAGAATTTAGACTGTTTCACACAGCCACCCACCAAAGTCATGAACCCACCCTCACCATTTTAAAGATGTGTGTTTGAAACAATGCAAAAAATGTAGTTGAGGAAATAGGGGTAGTCTGATTTCAACTCCAGAAGAGCGGGCTTTGTGTTTTCTTTAAGACATTCTGGATATCTCAGATCTGTTCCAATCAAAGTAGAGCCCCTTAATGAACAATTTCATCTATTTTATTATCTTTATGAATACAACATATATAATAGCAAAATTTTTAGTGATATAGGACAGCACAACCCTTTTTTTTATTCTTATGTTAATCCCCATACATTACATCATTAGTTTTAGATGAAGTGTTCCATGATTCATTGTTTGTGCATAACACCCAGTGCTCCATGCAGAATGTGCCCTCCTCAATACCCACCACCAGGCTAACCCATCCTCCCACCCCCCTCCCCTCTAGAACCCTCAGTTTGTTTTTCAGAGTCCATCGTCTCTCATGGTTCGTCTACCCTCCGATTTCCCCCCTTGATTCTTCCCCTCCCGCTACCGTCTTCTTTTTTTTTTCTTAACATATATTGCATTATTTGTTTCAGAGGTACAGATCTGAGATTCAACAGTCTTGCACAATTCACAGCGCTTACCAGAGCACATACCCTCCCCAGTGTCTATCACCCAGGCACCCCATCCCTCCCACCCCACCCCCCACTCCAGCAACCCTCAGTTTGTTTCCTGCGATTAAGAATTCCTCATATCAGTGAGATCATATGATACACGTCTTTCTCTGTTTGACTTATTTCACTCAACATAATACCCTCCAGTTCCATCCACGTCGTTGCAAATGGCAAGATCTCATTCCTTTTGATGGCTGCATAATATTCCATTGTATATATATATATATACCACATCTTCTTTATCCATTCATCTGTCGATGGACATCTTGGCTCTTTCCACAGTTTGGCTATTGTGGACATTGCTGCTATAAACATCGGGGCAGCACAACCCTTTTAAGAACCTTATTGGGAATTCTCCATTAAGTAGCTTTTTAAGGTACCTTGGTGGGAATTTCATTGCACCCACCCATCTTTACAAACTCTAGATATTGTTTAATGTCATTGTCAGGATGTCAAGAATGACACCTGGATTTTGTCTAGGGGCTAGAAATATTTATTGAGATGGGGAGTTCTGAGGAAAATTCAGTTTGGTGGAAAGAAGTACCCAAACTTAGATTTTGATAAGTAGGTTGTACTTGGTTGTTGGTTTACTTGCTTTGGTGCTAGAATTCAATCTCACCTCTTTAATAATGGCATACCCATAGGGGTCACTTAATAAAGGTTAGTAGACTTAAGTTCCATCACCCTTCACCATGCAAGAAACATGGTTATGACAAAACCACTCCAAGTCTTTTATTTGACAGAGGTTTCACTACAACATTCTCCATGAGAACACACTGTCAGGTCTGCTCTGTTCGGCATTTGTTACTTCTTTACTGGTCCCTCCTGAATACATCATAAAGGTAGGGAAACTGACCCAGCACCAGGCTCATACAGTGTAGGCCAGTCTTCCCTGAACTGACCAGACTTTGTTTCCCATGATACCTCTAAGCCAAGGGCAGTCTCTGGAAGGAAAAAACTGGAAGCTAAATGTGGTATCTCTGAGTTAAAAAAAAAGAAAAAAAAAAAAGCAGGGGAGGACTCCTTTCAAAGCTTGCCTAATTGGCATTCCAAAACTTTAATCTTATTTCTTCATCTGAAAGATTGTTTGTTTATTATTAATTTTTAGCAAGATAGTTTCATTTGCCAGTCCCTTTTAATAGCAATTTTCACCATATTTGTACTTGTGGAAGCCTCACTCTGCACAGAAATTGGTTTAGCCTTAGGATTTCTCTCCTTTTGTCCCCTACTTGAAATTAAATAAATAATATGAGTGAGTTTAGCAAGATTTCAAGGGAATGCTCTACCACTTCAATTTTGGCAAGATAGTTTCGGTAGACTTTGACACTTTACCTCCAGGTACTAGTAAATTGTTCATGCCAGCACGAGTAATAAACTTGCCATCTTTATATATCCTTTATCAGTATTCTCGTAAGCAATGGTTGGGTAACCTGTACTCATTCACCTACACCACTCCTGGCAGCAAATAATACTCAGAATACATTATAAATCGACATCTAAAAAAAAGTTTATTCACTTAATGCACAGGTCCTTCTGCCCATGGGGAAGTGTTACCTAACGTTATTATGCAAATAAGCTTCTGTATAGAGATAATGTTTAGAGACCTCCTAAAACTGTTCCCCACCTAAACCCATCATGCACACTTGGTTTCTATGAGTGGAGTTAAGGTAATGTGTTATGTAAACATCTATCTTCCCCTCTCTGAAGAACACCCTGACTACCACAATCCCCACTGAGAACCATGCTGGTGGTTGGTTTGTCCTTGTAGTTTTCAGTGTTCTTCGTTTACTTCTTCTTCTTCTTCTTTTTTTTTTTTTTTATGTTCAGTTAGCCACTGTATATTACATCATTAGTCCATTTACTTCTTTCTTGGGGACCCTTTGAACTTCCCAGCTCTCTGACATTATGTGTTATAAATCCTTGGGGAGCCTGAATAGACCCATCCTGAAAGTTGTTTTTATTGTGTTAGGATTTTGTCAGATATAGTCACTGTGGTCCCAATCCAAGGCTGAAAATTATTTAGAATGGGGCACATTTTTGCCGCTGAAAATATTTATCTCTATATTCTTTTTTTTTAAAGATTTTATTTATTTATTTATTTGAGAGAGAGAATGAGAGAGAGAGAGCACATGAGGGGGGGGGGTCAGAGGGAGAAGCAGACCCCCTGCTGAGCAAGGAGCCTGATATGGGACTCAATCCCGGGACTCCAGGATCATGACCTGAGCCGAAGGCAGTCGCTTAACCAACTGAGCCACCCAGGCGCCCCTATCTCTATATTCTTATTAAAGCAATGATATAAATGTTTTGAGTAACATATTTTCCCCCTTTAAGGCCATTAACTATAGGATCTAGTGATAAATACTTTCGACTAAGGTTCCAGGCATGTAGATTTAGTTCAGCTCTTCTACTAATCAACCCTGTATTACTAGATATGTACTTTTTTTCTCACTGTTTTATTTCTCTCTTTGCTTTACTGGCCTCTTGGGATTATTGTGAAGAAAATATAGCTGGTGGGATAATGCTTTGAAAAGGCACTATGAAAATTCAAAATAGAATCACCATTTTCTATTTATATTCTATAACTTAAAACAACACCCTTCCCAGAACACATATAAACCCATCTCCCCTAACATATTTTCATGCAGCTGGCTCCTTTCCAACTTTTTTTTTAATAGAAAATATTGTCTAGAAAAATCATTAAATACAAAATATTTTTTTCTATTCACTAATGTTTCTGACTCACTCAATACATTTAGTTACTCATTTTTTTGACATATCGCTTCCTTGTTGTCAATCATACGAGTATCTTGTTTCTTCTTCTATTTCTTTGATCACTTTACTACCTCCCTCACCAAGTATTCTTTTGCCATTGACTGTACAGTGAAAAAAGTGTGTTTCAAGCTTTCCTGTCACTATCCTTTTATTTCCCTGGTAATATAATCATCCTATTATCCATCTGTATCTGTAGCTCTTGTATTGCCAAAGAAAGTAGGATTTTGTCTTTTATCATAATACTTTCTTGCCTTCTTGTGGACTAAACAATTATTTATTTATGATTCCATTGTTCCCCCCGTTAGGATATTTTGTCTACCTTTTCCTCTAGTTTTCATAATACATGATTTTTTTTTAAATTCACATCAAACTTCAACTTTCGTGGTATAATCAGTTGAAAGGTTAATAAGACATTTAGAAATATAGAAATAGAACTTGAAGGAGAGATTAGAATTGAAAAGATAAATTTATAAATTTATATCTACTACCAACTTCAGGAATGGGGAAATTAAGATCTAGAGAAGTCAATTAACTTGTCCAAAGTTAGCAATCATTAAGTGGCAGTGAACTCAAGCATGTCTGATTCTTGAATTCAAATCTTAACCATCATGACCAATAGGCTATGCTCATAAAGACTGAAGTATCACCTGAATGAGTGAATAAATTGTTCTTAAACAATATATATTTTTAAAGTCTTTTAAATATTTCTACAGCCCTGGTCACCATCATCTCTTACCTACACTACTGCAATAACCTCCTAAAAGGTCTTCCTTCTTTATAATTTGCTTTCTGTGGTCTATAGTCTATTCTCAATATCATAGCCAGAACAAGCCTTTAATATATTAGTCAGATAATTTTACTCTGCTCAAACTCATGCAGTGGTTTTCCATTCCTACAGCATAATAACCAAACTTCTTACAATGGCCTACTGGACTCCACATTATCTGAATTTTCATAACTTCTCTGGATTTTTTCTTTAGTTTATTCCAACCATACTGGTCTCCTGTTGATGCTCAAGTAAGCTGAATTCCTCCCCTGACCCCCTCTGCCATCTGCATTGTGGCATAGATATCTGCATTGTTAATTCTCTCAACTCCTTCAAATCTTTTTTCAAAAGTCATTTTGTTAATGAAGCTTACTATCACTATTTTATTAAAATTCCACACTACATCATTCTAGCCCTATAATTTTTCTGTAGAATTTATCATATCTTTACATACTATATAATTTATGTATTTATTGGTTTTATAGTTTGTTATTTCTTCTTCCCGACTAATGTAGACTTTAAAAGGGCAACTACTATATTTTCAACAAATATTTGTTTTTGAATACCTGGCGAGGTAAGGAAATCATTGAGAAGCAAAATAAGATAGGAATGGGTAGGCTAGAGAGTTATAAGGATATTTTATTAGAGGATACATACATCACTATTCTCTGATACTTAGACAAAGTATTTTATGAGGCTAAATTTCTCCTGAAAAATAAGATAATTTAATTCTGTGTTTTCTCAATGTACTTTTAGCTCTGAAATGTGACATATGAATGAAAGGTTACAGTAAACTTCTATTTTTCATTAAGTCCATAATATTAGAAAGGACCTCCTGGAATTGAAAGTATAGGTTTTGTAACTCTATAGAGTAACCACTTATTTTGCACAGTAGGTAGTAAACATATGGAACTTAAATTCACAGGACCTGGTCTGACTGAAAATTCCACTAAACTGAAAAGAGTTTACAATACCTTTTTAGATTATGCTATTATTGCTGCTGATTTTTTGCAATCAGGATCCTAAATATCAACATTCCTATCCCACACCCTGGTAAGGACATATTAGAAAAGCTGTATCTTGACTTAATCCAATGAAATACTTTTACTAAGCATAATTAGAATTTTAACAAACTTTAAAAGGATGCAATACATGCACTATTCCATGTTTGTGTCCTGGGAAAGAAAGTGTCCACCTGTAAGTGATATGTGCATCTTAAGAAAATTAGAATCAGGCAAATTTATTTTAATGCTGTTACTCAATAGTTTATCTTGGAATTATTTTACTTTTTTTTAAAAAAAAGATTTATTTATTTATTTATTTATTTATTTATTTATTTATTTAAGAGAGAAAGAGAGAACACAATCAGGGAGGAAGGGCAGAGGGAGAGAGAGAAGCAGACCCCCTGCTGAACAAGGAACCTGATGAGGGCTCTATTCCAGGACCCTGGGATCATGACCTGAGACCAAGGAAGATGCTTACTAGACTCAGCCACACAGTCCCTATTTTACTTTTTTAGTCTATTCTCTGACTGGAGGTTAGTGGCTGGTGGTTTAGTGATTAGCTGCCACTTGTGTTTGGGCAAGTGATATCATAAATTCTATCTGCCTTAAACTAGTGTATGAGCAGTGACTGAATTCCAGGAAATAAAGATTGCAAAACATTTTAATATACAGTAAATGATGAGCTGCTGGTAAAATTTTAGAAATGATGCTATATTCTTGGCAATTTCAGTTATTCTCTAAAATGCTAAATTTTACCTTGATCATGCACATTTGGAAGAATAAGAGTTGTACTGACAAAACAGATGTTACCATCTTGGAGAATTGAATTTGTCCTGCCCTAAGCTCTACTGCATATTATTTGACCTTAATCTTAACTTTAAACTTTTGCATCCTTGATGATATGTTAAAACAGAGGAACTTGACCAACACAGAGAAAGTGTGAGATTATGACAAAGACCTACATGAATATATAAGCATTCTAAGATCCTTGAAAGAAAAACAACACAGTGAATATTATAAGAAATATTCATTTAATAGAAACCAA
Source organism: Neomonachus schauinslandi (assembly GCF_002201575.2). Classification (NCBI taxonomy): domain Eukaryota; kingdom Metazoa; phylum Chordata; class Mammalia; order Carnivora; family Phocidae; genus Neomonachus; species Neomonachus schauinslandi. The sequence goes on from NC_058412.1 coordinate 67,844,562, forward strand.
GCAAACCTGATTTCTAAATTACCTTTAATTTAGAAGGCAGTGCATTGGTTGCTTTGAATAATATGGGATAAAAAGAGATTTCTCAATAAGTATTAATCATGCATATGACCACATAGGAAATAATTAAGCTTCTTAAACTTCCTTTTTTTTTTTTAAAGATTTTATTTATTCATTTGAGAGAGAGAGCACAAGCAATGGGAGAGGCAGGGAGAGAGGGAGAGAGAGAGAATCCCAAGCAGACTCCCCACTGGGTGGAGAGCCAGACCTGGGGTTTGATCCCAGGACCCTGGGATCATGACGTGAGCTGAAGGCAGATGCTTAACCATCTGAGCCACTCAAGGGCCCTGAGCTTCTCAAACTTTCAAGAAAAATCTAGACTATTTAATCAGTTTGTGATGAGGTGACCAATAAATAAAACTTAGCAGCTAATTAGTGTAGATATTTAAATTTTTCATGAAGTCAAAGATATAGCACATTTAACTCACATACAATTTCATTAATGAGACTATGGATCCTTTGCTGTGATGCATTGTTGAGATGTCTCTGACCAGACAGTTTTTGAATGAATGTACTAGCTGTTGATCAGTTGGTTTGGAAGACTAGTGAAGTCAGTAGTCATGAACTCTAGTAATAGATCAATAGTCCAAATATAAAAGCCCAGCATATCTTGAATGTAGAGCATAGATCACCCAACACTTTCTTAAAGGGTCAGATAATAAATGTTTTAGGCTTTGCAAATCGTATGATCTCTGTTGAACCACTTAACTCTGCCCTTTCAGTGCTAAAGCAGACAGAAAATAAGTAAATGGGTGTGAATATGTTTCAATAAAACTTTCCTTAGAAATGCAAGTGGCTGGGCTGTGGGCTAAAGTTTGCCAAACCCTGGTCTAGAGAGTTGGCACAACAGAGAAAAAGAAGAGAAATAGTAGATGGTCCATTACACCTAAAATATTGATGAGGTTGAATCAAATAACAGTCCATTTAATTTTTAAATTCTTGAAATCTTTGACTCTATTCTCATGTTCTGCCAATTCTGAAAGAGACAGTTGATGTCTTACTAACGACTCCCAAGATTGCCTTAAATATTGCATTTTCTGGGGCACCTGGGTGTTTTAGTTGGTTAAGCATCCAACTCTTGATTTCAGCTCAGGTCATGATCCCATGGCTGTGAGATCAAGGCGAGTGTTGGGCGCTCGGTATGGAGCCTGTTTAGGATTCTCTCTGCCCCTCCCCCATTCCTCTCTCCCTCACTCTAAAAAAAAAAATGCATTTCCTTACTATATTCACTCTTGAATACATTTTACCTTATTTAATGGGATAATTCTTCCTATTTATGAAATTGACATTGAGAGATTTAAAATACAATAAAGGGCACCTGGGTGGCTCAGTTGGTTAAGCATCTGCCTCTTGATTTCGGCTCAGGTCATGATCTCAGTGTTGTGGTATTGAGCCCCATGTCAGCCTCCCCACTCAGCAAGGAGTCTGCTTATCCCTCTTCCACTCCCTCTGTCCCTCCCCCCACTTGAGCTCTCTCTCCCTCTCCCTCAAATAAATAAAATCTTTAAATCAATCAATCAATCAATCAAAGGTAATACAATAAAACACAACTGAAGTGCTAAGGGACAGTTCCTCAGCCATTTGTTTCTTAAAAAACTTCCTTCATGAACAATGTCCAAAGTGTAACTTTAACAACAGCCCTTTTTTCATATGCTCCTTTGGAAAAGGAGTAAACGCTTTCAAAGTGTTTATTTAATAAATCTCTTGGCTAAGCTTATTAACAATAAGAATACCATTATATACCTTTTTAGAGTAACAAATACAAATTTTTAAGTTCTGAAAGTCTTTACTAGAAAAAAAAATCTCCTTGATACTTTAGAGAATTATGAAATTTGCTGGGGTATCACTACGGTCCATGACCTTGAATCTCTGCTGGTGAACAGCCTTATGGTGCCTTAACTACCATCCGCAAGACATGATGATGTCTTGATGATGTGATTGATGCTAATTCGATGTCACATTAAGAAGAAAGCATTTTTCATGAAGTGACAACAAAGATGAAATCATAGAACTTGTTTAAGTATATAAATTGGAAATTTTAGTATGTTCAATGTTATTTTGCATTATATTTTCTTGAATTTATTATGAGGCTTTTCTATTGATTGTTTTCCCCTCTGTACTTCTGAGATGACCATGATAGGCTAGAATTTTGCCTAGCTAGATAGACAAGAACATTGGCTTCCTGACAAATTATTTAGGGTAGGAAGCATGTGTATCCATGGGGGATAGGGAGCTTTTAGATGGGTGAGGACTATCTCATAATTTCAATGTAATTAAAACTTTCTATTCCAATATTTTCAAGATAAGCATATTTAAAATTTGAAATTTGTCTATTATTCTATATTATCCATTTTATCCTTAAAAACTGTTGACTAAATTATTATTCCTTTAAGACTTAGTTCTGACATCTTATAGTAAATGTAGTGATAGTTTCATTTGTTATAGACTCAGTAACAGCAAAAAAAAAAAAATACTAATTTTCACTAATTTTACCCACTATATAAGTATATAAATCCAGAGTCCAAGTACTTTTGGGAAATATCTAATAGTTTGATTGAATTCAGGCAGTTTTGATGAGTAACTTGCCAAGTCAATAAAACAGTATTGCTCTTGTTAATAATTCTCTGGAAAATAAAATTTATGATGCCTGAAATTGTTAATGCAACTTCCAAGGGGGCATAACTTACTCTCTGGGAGTTACCTAGATGCTGTGAATATAGCAGATTCTTATAAAGCTGGAGGCTCTGAATTTCTATTTTCCCACCCAGCCATCTTTGCCAATTGAAATATTTCTACTCCTGCCTAAGAGGTTAGCTTTTCCTTCATGAAGAACTTATAATGGGCTCCCCTGAAATAGCTGTCTTGCATGGTACTGTCTGATCCGCCTTAGGACTTACTCCACAATCTTGCTTCTAGACATAACCAGACTCATGTCCCAGGGTAATGTACAAAGTGTTACCCATGAGGAGAGGTAATGTACACTAAAATAATTACTTTATTTTGCCCATTTATATTGACAGAAACCTAGGAAATACTGTGGAAATAGATCTTACAATCAAGAGACCATGTGGAAAAGAATTTCAAGTGGGATCACACCAAATTTATTAATGTGAGTTCACTAAGCAGAGATTCAAGATTCAATGTTTCAGATCATGGTTAAGGATGGTCCTAATAGTTTTCTTCTGGGTTAATTGGAACATGCATTCAATAGTGACTTATACTAAATATATCTTAAATGTCAGAATTTCCGTGGTGTGTTGTACAGGTAGCTCTCCAAAAGCTTACGGAGATTGAAATGATAGAGTGGATTTAGCATGTAAGACATGTTTACACACTCCAGTAGGTTTAAGAAGACTTTTTTTTTTAAGATTTTATTTATTTATTTGACAGAGAGAGAGACAGCGAGAGAGGGAACACAAGCAGGGGGAGTGGGAGAGGGAGAAGCAGGCTTCCCGCAGAGCAGGGAGCCCAATGTGGGGCTCGATCCCAGCACCCTGGGATCATGACCTGAACTGAAGGCAGACACTTAACAACTGAGCCACCCAGGCGCCGCATCAAGAAGACTCTTTTAATCACAACTTTGACAAATAAATTTCAAGCAGAATTCTATATATTTTTTAAAGATTTTATTTATTTGAGAGAGACAGAGAGAGAGAGTGGGGGGGAGGGAGAGGGAGAAGCAGACTCCCCATTGAGCACAGAGCCCCACAAGGGGCTTGATCTCAAGGCCCTGTGATCATGACCTGAGCTGAAGTCAGATGCTTACCCCACTGAGCCACCCAGGCACCCCAGAACTCCATAGTTTTTCAAGAGCTTTCTTGCTTTCTTTCTTGTTTGCTTGTTTTCTTCCTTTTTTTTTTTTTTTTTTTACTTTTTTTTTTTATAGGTAAAAATCACAGTGGAGATTAATGCTATCAACCTGGGATCTATAAACTCAAGGGGAATGATGGGGTCTTGAGCCATTAAGGCTCAAATGGTAGCACTTAATTTCCAAAAAAAAAAAAAAAAGTGGGTGTGGTTTCTGTAATGGAGTATTTACTATAATGAAGAGTGGGGCCAAAAGATTATTTAAAATATCTGAGTTAGATATTTTTAGCATTGGTTAGTTGATCATAGTGTCTCTACAACTAAAATAGATGGAAATCTTACTATAGTCTTATTTGATCTGTATAAGAAGAAAAGCCCTAGATCTGGAGAATAGAAGTCTGACTTGAACCACTAAAATAGAGTTGGTGACCATCTACAAAGTCCAAGAATTTAGTCAGTTAACAGATCTTGAGTGCTTTGAATGAAACTGAGTCATCTTCAGAAAAGAAGAGCTACACTGCCAAATATGTATACTGCTAATCTTACTCAATATGACTGTGTATTGGGGAAAAGAAAAATAATTTTACAAGGTAACTAAACATTGTCTTTCAATGGACTCAAATATCTGGAGACCCAAAACTTCACTCTAGTCCACTAGTTTGAGTAGGAGGTTTTGAGGTCAGATGATCAATGGAGTTTCAGCTGAGGTATATCTCACAGTGAGCACACAATTCTGTAAAATCACCCTATGGTTATTTCTCCAACTCTGAAATTCACAATTTAAATAGACAGACCCAACAACTAGCAGAATCCTCACATTACTTCCCTGACCCTTGAAGTGAAGACTACTATGCTAAGAGAAGATAAATGGAAACCAGTAGTACTGCCTCTACATATGAAAATAGTAGACCAAAAACAGTCCTGCATACTAAGAGAATTGCAGATTACTGCCACCATCAATCACTTGGAATATGCAGGGGTGGTGGTTCCTATCACATCCCTTTCAACTCATACTTTGACCGTGGCAAAAGATAAATGGATCTAGGAGAATGACAATGGATTATCATAGAATTCATTTACAGACTCCAATTACAACTGTTTGAATTACAACTTTTTTATTGAATAAAAATCAAGAAATGCCCTAGTAACTGGTATACAGCCATTGATCTAGGAGATGTTTTCATTTTCTCATATAATTGATAGTAAAGACTATCAGGAGCAATTTGCTTTCAAATGACCAGGCCTACAATATACCTTCATAGTCTATCTTGAAAAATATCCTCTTTTCAGTCCTATGTCACATCTGGATAGCAGGGACTTTGCCTTTCCCCTCAACAGGACATAATGCCAATCTATATCATTGAATATATTACACTGATTGGACCTATTGAGTAGGAATTTGCAATTACTCAAGACATATTGGGAGGAAAATTGTGGGCAAAAGGATAGAAAGTAAAACCCACAAAAATTCAAGAGTCTGTTACTTTTCAGTGAAATTTTTAGGGCTCCAGCAACTCTGACTACTCCCACCCCTCCTTTTTCCTCACTTTTAATTTCCCATTATTTGATACTCAGAACATGTAATACCAACAATGACAAAAGGTTAAGAAGAACTAAAATTGTGAGTAAACAACAACAAAAAGTCAAGAAGAAAATATATTTAGTACAGCTATGAGGAAAGATACCATCATGATCATTATTAATGTAGGTTCCATATATCACATTTTAGTGGCATACTTAAGCTTAGCCAGACTGTAAAATAAGGGAAATAAAAGTCAACTTTTGAGAAGGAAAAATAAAAGTGGAAGTCTTATGAAAATATAGCTACAAAGGTTTTTCTAAAATATCTGAATGGCATTACCTAATAAATTAGCCATTATAACTTCAAAATGAATGAAAATGTCTCTAATGTGAATAGTGTTGCAGCATTTTAAATGAATCATACAATGAGCATGTCACATTGAGGGTAGCCAAATATGGATTCCATTTATCAAATTTACATTATTTTTTAAGTTCAATGTATGTAAGAACACATGACAGTTTCATAGCCTCTGTTCTTTGGATAGCTGAGGAAATTAAGGGGAAAAAAATAAAAATTAGCATGGATGAAAAATGGTTGTATTACATCTTTCCCTGATCAACATACTTCTCTCTAAGCTATTGCAACAACTACCATCAAGATGCTAAATTGCATAAATTGTATATGCAAAGCAATCCGAGTTACAGAGAGGATTGACAGAATTATAATAAGTTTCCTTTTTTGAATAAAATTGATCTATATAAGTATAACTCTAAATTTAACAATTGTCAAAAATCACCACTATCAAATTTGTGATTCTAAATCGAAGCCTAAATTATCTTGGGGAAGAACTTTAAAAGCAGTCTTCTGGGATGTCCAGTATCTAATTAATTGTTTTTAGTTTTTCACTCCTGTTTTCGTTTTAAATCCTTCTTAATTTAAAAAATGATTTATTTTTTTTCTCACCAAGAAATAAAAAAAAAAAAGAAGAAGAAGAAAAAGAAAAGAATCAAACTGATTCTTATTCTGCAGTATCACAGGGGATAGTGTACCAAATTGTTCAAGATGGCTCTACAAAAGGTATATATTTATTTAACATATTGTGTTGGCTTTTGTATTTTTGTAATGTATGAGCTAATAACTAAAGATATCTATTATCACTCCTCATTTACCAGAGATAATCAGTGTTAACATTCTAGTGTTTGAATGTCTGACACTTCTACAACATATACATATATCATTTTTTTTTCAAATTAAGTTTTGTTTCACCAATGGTATTTTCCAAATTTTTCTCAGTTCATCATATATTGTAAAAATATTTCCATTTCTGTATAATTCCATCTCTTCATTTTTTTTAGGCATTTTACATATTATTACATTGTAATGATAAAAGTTACTGTTGGGGGCGCCTGGGTGGCTCAGTTGGTTAAGCGACTGCCTTCGGCTCAGGTCATGATCCCGGAGTCCCTGGATCGAGTCCCACATTGGGCTCCCTGCTCGGCAGGGAGTCTGCTTCTCCCTCTGACCCTCCCCCCTCTCATGTGCTCTCTCTCATTCTCTCTCACACAAATAAATAAATAAAATCTTTAAAAAAAAAAGTTACTGTTGGTTTCCTTCTATATACTATACCCTATACTAAGGGCCTTTCAAGAAAATGTGATGGTTTTAGTGGATTGGTAGCTAGCAAACATTTGGATATCTTTCTTCTGGGTAGAGTCTGGAAGCAGAACATCCACTTTTCAGACTTACATATCCAGTTAGAAGCACCCTGTGAAATTTGAAAGGCAGAAGTAAGATGGTGGCCATTCCTTTGAAGTTTTTGTTAATACAGTGAAATAGTGTTTCTGGCTTTAGTGTTGCAAATTCCTGATTATAAAAACTTCTTAAGAGTAGTTTATTTTATAAAAACAGTAACAACAACAAACAACCTGATAAGTATATAGGATTTACTTGTATTTTTCCTTTAAAATATTATAGCTGAAGAAATGATAGCATTTTGACAAGGTCTTATGTTAAACAGAATGGCATACTTAGTGTTATGTACCTCTGTAAACCAGATCCTTTTACATAAAATTACATCATATTAACAATCTTTCCATCCTATACTTCAATGCTCTATTTCTGTGAAGAGTTCCCAGGACTGTCTCTAAGGGTCAAAGATGAAATTACAGGGAATTCTAGGTTTAGACTGACCAAGACCTCAATGCAGTTGAGTGTAGTTTATGTGTCAGTACAGGTTATTATGGAAGCCATGACTGAATAATTTAACAGTAATGTTTTTAATAGGGGTGCCTGGGTGGTTCAGTCATTAAGCATCTGCCTTTGGCTCAGGTCATGATCCCAGGGCCCTGGGATCAAGCCCCACATCGGGTTCCTTGCTCCACAGGAAGCCTGCTCCTCCCTCTCCCACTCCTCCTGCTTGTGTTCCCTCTCTCGCTGTTTCTCTCTGTCAAATAAATAAATTAAAAAAAATTTTTTTTAAATGTTTTCAATAGAATGTAATAATCATGTTTGTAAATATTAAAAACTATTTAAATAGTAATTTAGTTTTATTTAAATCAGAAAAAGATATGCTATGCCAAGTCTATATTCTCTCCATTACCATGGATTTGAAATAATTTGAATGTCAAATTATATATTTTTAGTGATCAGACAAATACTAATTGAACACAGGATGAATGTGGTGTCCATGAAGCCTTGGAAGTGGAAACAATTAGTTCTGGCATTTATTGACATCTTAATGCTGATCAGATGGCAGGAGCAATGAGGTAAGAGGTAAAGTTAAACAGACAAAGATATCTTGTGGCATTGTAGATACAGATTTGGTCAGAAACCTGTCATTTTGTCTAATCAGGAAATTGGTTTATGATAAGGCTCAACATCAATTAGAGAGTACATGAAAACTGGCCATCTTCCAACTGGATATGCATTTTAACCAATCTGACAAATTATTACATGTTATTATTAACATGCAAACTCATATCCAAATGCACCATGGTTGGGCTTTCCTTTGGTAAAGTGATAAATAGATGATAAAATAAAACTTCACCTGAATTTTACCGAAAATATCAAGCTGTATTTAAAATTTAAAAAAGCAAGTCATATATTCAATGTTATTGATTAACTGATAAGTGTATTTTAAAAATATGCAAGATACGCAATACTGTATTAGGAGCCATAGTGGACGAAGTTTATAAACTAGTTACAGCTATAAGCCACATGAGGACTTACATAAAAATATATATAAAAAAAATAACAAAACAAAGCTATGTCCCACACCCGATTAAGGAGCAAATGGGTATTAGCATCCAAAATGAACTTGTTAGACAGAAAAATAAACCAAACCTAATGATATGAAATTTATCAAGGGTCATTTTATTTTATTTTTTTTAATATTTTATTTATTTATTTGAGAGAGAGAGCTAGAGAGAGAGAGATGGCGCATGCACACAAGTGGGGGTAAAGGGGTAAAGGGGGAGGGGTGGAGGGAGAGGGAAAGCAGACTCCCTACTGAGCAGGAAGCCTGACAATGGGGGCCTCACGAGGGCCTCGGACCTAGATCCCAGGACCCTGTGATCATGACCTGAGCCGAAGTCAGACACTTAACCGACTGAGCCAGCCATGAACCCCTATCAAGGGTTGTTTATTTTATTTTATTTTATTTTATTTTAATTTTAAAGATTTTATGGCAGCTCTCAAGTCAATATTCTAGTGTTCACTACAAAGTGAGCTTCCACTTCTCTCTTTTCCAATGATGGACCACTCACGGCCTATCTTCTCTTTGTTTGTACCTGTCTGTATATAGTCTTCACTGTTTACTTATTTTTCTGATATGATCCCTGACATTTCTATAGGTACCCTCTCTCTGTTTCCACTACCCATAAACTGCTTTATTTTAAATTTCTTCATGAGTTAAGATCTACTTGAGTCACAATTTAACATGAAATGTTCTTTCAGAGCACAGTCTTTATACAAAACTCATAGCCTGCTGTACTTCCTTATATCAGGTCTATAAATATCTTTGTGTCAGTTGCAGATTTGAGTTTAATGGATTGTGACCAGGACAACGGGGTGAGAAAGTAGAGCTTGGTGTCTTAAGTAGAGGAAAATCATGTAGCCTCTTTCCATAGAAGAGGGCTCTTCCAAGACAAGCAGTATTTCAAGTGTTCCTCCCTGTTCTAGTCACAGATAGCTGATGTGAAGAGAGATCATCATGGATTGGATTGTTGTCAATTCATGAATGGAAGTTAGGGAAAAAGAAGAAATCCCTTTATTCAAATCATTCTGACTCTTCTGAGTATCTTAGAAAGAAATGCTTAGGTTTTCAATCTAAAAAAACTACAGATACTTGACAATTTTGGCTTCTCCACCATGACTTATAAAATGATAGTCTGGCCTCAGGCTTTAATGGATTATTCATTTTTATAAATACATTTTTCTAAATATAGTATCTGATATATGCAAGAGTATATATGTAACATATATGTAATCTTACATTCTATTAAAATGTGTACACACATCTATCATTCCACCTAAGAATTAAAGTGATCCTTAGCATGAATAATTTATTCTCTAATCAAACTCCTGCTTAGTGGTAGTCCTGTGATAGCTATAGTATGACCTGCATTGTGGACGTCAGTCCTACATAAATATTTGTTGTCTTAGTAAGAATACAGACGGCCATTTGACAAATAGTCAAAGAGAATTGCACATCACTCTCTCCTTGGCCTCCTTTTATCTTGATTTATAATTATAAAGTTATATACATTAACATATAGTAATATGAAAAAATATTTGAGGTAGGAGGTGAATTTGGAGAAAGATCATCAGGAAAGAGCATCATTATCTCCTTTATTCAGGTTTAGATACCTGTTGTTTAGCTAATATTCTTTTTTAAAGATTTTACTTGTTTGAGAGAGAGAGGGAGAGAGAGGGTGAAAGAGAGAGCATGAGCAGGGTGAGAGGCAGAGGGAGAAGCAGACTCCCTGCTGAGAAGGCAGCCTGATGCGGGACTTGATCCCAGGACCCTGGGATCATGACTTGAGCCAAAGGCAGACACTTAACTGAGCCACCCAGGCACCCTGTTCAGCTAATATTTAATTTCTATTCCTGGTCATTGCTTTGTTTGCTCTCTCTGATTATACTTAAATTTTGGAATCCTTCTGCTACATAGAAATCTAGGGTGTTAGGTCTTGTAAGAAAAATTGTTATTCTTACAACTCAGAAACATGTTAAGATATAAATATATAGGCCTTCGATGTTGGTGGAATTATGTGGAAATTAGGAGAAGTAATACAGATGGAAGAATAAGGAAAACATTATAATGAAGTTAAGAAATTAAACATCATATTGTAGTAGAATGTTATATAAAGTGATAAACAATAATACTTCTTATCATTAGGATGGCAGAACACTTGGTAAACTAAAACAACACTAAGATGAAGTCTTACCCGCAGTGCAATCTAAGTTTCACAAGTTATACAAATGGTCTGTGACTCAATTTTCTCATTTTTATAATGTACGTAATAGTATCTAACATGAGGGCTGTCTTCAGTAGCAAGTGAAATACTGTGTGTGAATGGCTTAAATGAGGGTCTGACAAACAGAAAACCCTTAATATATATCAGCTATTCCTTTTTAGTTTCTATAAGATCTTTGGGAAATCATTTAATTCTCTGGATTTATTTTCCCAGGCATGAATATACATAGATAATTTTCTACACAATTTTATTAAAATTTTTTCTCCCAACCTGCAAAGGTGATATGGAAATTGAGGAGATAATTCCTGAGTGAAGAACATTATTCTGACCCTTTTGGGATGAAAGGGCTCTGTATCTATTAACCACTGCTCTAATATATACTCCATATACCAAGGTTATAGATGTTAGGTTGCATAATACAACTAGTGTGCTATAAGTATTTATTAATGATAATATTGCACAAAATCTTACCTGGATGATCAAAAGAAATCCTTGTATTTTGATTATTGCCATTTTGCCATTTTGATTTGCTGTTGTAATGAACCACTACATGGAAACAATTCGACTGCTTGTGCTCAAAGTGGTATCAAGACTAAGTTATCAGTATGTTTCAGGATTGTATATACTAAACCTATTTCTTTCAGAGTGACTTTTTCTAAGCGTCCCTGGACTTCTTATATCAGCTCCATTAAAAATAAAAACGAGATCTAAGAATCTTTAAGCCTATATTCTAAAAAGACATTAACCTATGAGAAGAAGGCATCAGGCAAAAATAATGTGTTGGTGGTACAGGAACTCTGGAATTAATGGAATATAGCCCAAGCAAATTGCAACAAGAATGCCCTGTAATCACAGAATGCCTGAGCTAGAATAAATGTTAGAGCCATGCAGCTCATATTACAGATGAGGAAACTAAAGTTCAAAGATTTAAGCTGGAAATGGAAGTCACAGAATAGGTAGGTTTCCTGCCTGATAGTTCTTTCACCTCTCCACTCCATATATCCTGGAATTGCCCATGTTGAAAGAATTTGATTGTCATGAAAGGAAATATGAGAAGAAGACCAGAAATCTGTTGTTCTAATTATCTTTCTTTTTATAGGATTTGAGATTTAATGGCTTAAAAATTAATACTTTATTTGAATGGTTATTGCCATTATAAATATAACAATCTTGAAATAAGGATTTGTGTTAATTTCAGAACATTAGAGAAAATATTTCTTAGATCTTAAGCATAAATTATCTTCCCTGTAGATGAATAAATCCACATTATTTGACTTGAGATATTATTTCTTTTCAAATTAGAGAAATCTTACTCTACCAACAAGGGTTCTTCCAGCCTATGTTATCTCCCTGTAAAGTCTTAGTTCATATGTATAAAATCGACCATCTCCACCTCACATATAACTGCTGACTGCACAAATTCAGGTAAGTGATAATGTAACTTTTAAAATGGCTAGGTTATTTTCCAGGTAAATCATAACTGAGATCAAATCCATTCCTCAAATGTTAACTGCTTCACTTGGAGATAAGGCTTATGGAATTTTACCAAGTTCGGAATTCATTCATAACTGTGCTCTATCTGCTTTATTCCTATGATTTATAAGGAATTGATGGATTGCTAAATGTCCTCCAAGTCTGTGTGTCTTTTTTGCACTGTTAGCAAATGACATCAAATTCAAAACAATGCAACTATATAAAATAAGAACATGTGCTCAGAAATCTGTGAAGTTGACATGTGGAGTTGAACTTATTAGAGAATTTCTACTAAATCTGGTTAGAAAAGAGGTTAAAATGGGACATTTAGTTCAATTAGGTGCTTTTTACACCCAAAATGCAATTTACTGATGGAGAAGAAGGCAGGCACTATCATTCATTTCTTAATTGTCTAGTGAAGGTATATTCTGGAATGACAGGGAAAATACATTTTCTCTTTTTAGTGGTAAGCACCCTTCTTAATCTTTCCTAGGCACACAGATCTTAATAGAACTACATACTGAAGTTCAAATCTCCCTCATTAAAGAGGCTTTGCTTTCAATCTTTGCTTATTCTTCATTTTGATCACTAGAGAATTTGAAACCTCAATGTATGTTCAAATATAGTGAAATGCCCTGGTCATAGCCAAGGATTTTACATTTCATACCAGCAAGGGCAGTTCCATATTTCTTTGAGATAAATTAAAAATGGTTCTACCACAGGCTTCTGGAAAATATTTTCCATTTTAGATATTTTTACTTCAAACTAAAGATATTATGTTTCTTAAAAATATTTCTACAGAACCTGCTAGGCTTTCTGTGTTGTAAATTCATCTGTGACAGTTTAAGATTAATAAACTAAGATATAGACAGGTAAGTAGAACAGAAGTAACATCAATCAAAGAATAAGAAAATAAGCTTGAAGTTCATGTAAACGTAGCATATGCCAAGAATTTTCTAGAGCCATCTAATATTAAAAATGTGACAAATACTAATTATGTGGTAATATCTGGATTAAGCAGTGCACATGTAAGATTTTACTCTGGTTGAGACTGACGTTTGTTAAAGGATATGAAAAACAAATTACACAAAACAAGATGAAGGAAAAGATATTATATGGGGGTAAACATAAAGAAGGTGTAAGTCTTTATAGAAATAATGCCACCATATACCTGGTTTTCTTGGGAAAGTCCTGGTTTATGCTTTTTGTCCTTACTTGTTAATGTCAAACTTCCCATTTGGATTGTAAGTGCTATGGCTAAACAAGTTTTGGGAAAAAAGAAAAACAAAACACAATTACCTAGATAAAGAAAAAAAGTGTGGCGGGGAGGGGAAATGTCAGAACTTTTTCAAGTTAAAGTCATACATAACATGAAAATGCATGGTATCTTTGAAATATTGAAGATAGTCTATCATGTGGAAGCGTAGAATGGGAGAAGGCTAACACACAAAAAGTGGAGAGACAGATAAGTTAGATCCAGTGAGAAGGGAAATAAAAATTTAAATAAAGAAACTGTATAGCTGGATTTGAATTGTACCTAAACAAACAAACAAAAAGGCTGAAACTTTTATATTATGGTCATTTTCAATAATTCAGGAAGGATATCACTAGAGCTTGAACAAAGGCAGTGACATTTATGATTGAGAGGGGAAGATGCACTCAAATAATATCAAAGAGGTTAAATTATAGGTCAAGAGGTTTCTTAAGCTCCATATTTTAAAAGGGCATTATTACATTACAAAAATCATTGTATTTAAAATACCGTAACTGAAACAAATAATGAAATATTTGGGTGGGCTTTATGTCAATACAATTATAAATATATATATACCCAACACTGGAGCACCAAAATATATAAGCAAATATTAAGTGATCTGAAGGAAGAAATAGACAGTATAACACTAGCAGGGACTTCAACATTCCACTTTCTACAATGGATAGATTAAATGAGAGAAAATCATCAAACATTGGACTTAAACTATACTTTGTACCAAATGGTTCCAATAGACATAAACAGAGCATGCCTTTGAACAGCAACAGAACACACATTCTTTTCAGGTACACACACAGCATTCTTCAGAATATATCATATATTAAGTCATAAACAAGCCTTATCAAATTTTAGATGAGTGAAATCATACCAAGTATCTTTTCTGACCATAATGGTATGAAACTAGAAATTAATAATAGGAGGAAGACTGAAAAATTCAAAAATATATGGAAGTTAAACAACACACTCCTGAACAACAAATGTGTCAAAGAAAAATTCAAAAGGGAAATAAAAAACATCTTGAAGCAAATGAAAATGGAAACACAACATACCAAGCTTACAGAATACAGCAAAAGCAGCTGGAAGAGGAAAGTTGATAGAGATAAATGTCTTTAAGAAAGAAAAAAAAAAGATCTCAAATAAACAACCTAACTTTATACCTCAAGGAGCTAGAGAAAGAAGAAAAAAACAACTCCAGGATTAGCAGAAAGAAGAAAACAACAAAATGAAAAGGCAACCTATGGAATGGGAGAAAATATCTGTAAATCATATATCAGATAAGGGGAAAATATCCAAAATATAAAATAACTCATACAACTCAATATCAAAAAATAATCTAATTGAAAAATGAGCAGAGGACCTGAATAGATATTTTTTCAAAGAAGACATAAAAATGGCCCACAGGTAAATGAAAAGATGCTCAACATCACTAATCTTCAGGAAACAGCAAATCAAAACCAAAATGAGGTATTACCTCACAGCTGTTAAAATGACTATTATCAAAAAGAATGGATAAGAAATGTTGGTAAAGATGTAGAGAAAAACTAATCCTGTACATTACTGGTGGGAATGTAAATTTTTACAGACACTAAGGGAAATATTACGAACATTACTAAAAAAAAAAATAAAAATAGAATTACCATATGATCCAGTAAACCTCTTCTTTGTATATATCCAAAGGAAATAAAATTGTTATCTTAATGGGTTATCTACACCACCATATTCATGACAGCATTAATCATAATAGCCAAGACATGGAAATATTCTAAGTATCCATCAATGGATGACTGAATGAAGAAAATGTGATTTTATATATATATATATATATATATATATATATATAAAATACATGTATATATAAATATTATATATACATTATATGTGTATATATTATGTTTGTATATATGTATATTGTATATATATTATATATGCACTATATATATTATTATGTACATATATACACACACATATATATTGACATAATATTCAGGCATAAAAAAGAATGACATCCTGCCATTTGTGACAATATACATGAACCTTGAAGGCATTACGCCAGGTGAAATAAGTCAGACAGAAAGTCAAGTACTGTATGATCTCACTTATATGTGGAATGTAAAAAAGTCAAACTCATAGATACCGAGAGTTGAATGGTGGTTTCCAAGTGTTTGAGGTAAGCGATGATGGAATGATGTTGGTTGAAGGATACCAACTTCCAATTATGAAATGAATGTTTTGGGAATCTAATGTATAGTAGGGTGACTATAGTTAACAATACTGTATTATTATATTTGAATATAATAAGATACTAGATTTTAGATGTTGTCACCACATTAAAAAAGGTAATTATGTGAGGTGATAAAGATTTTAACTAACCTTTTGCAATATATTCATGTGTCAAATCATCACAATGCATACCTTAATGTTATATGTCAAATATATCTCAATAAAGCTGGGAAAATAAGAATTTATACCTTTGCTATATGCAAATTAAACTAAGTTAAATAATAAGCATAACCTGGAAAATGCTTGTGACTGAAAAAAATAAAAGAAACCTAATATCCAGGGACAATTTTTAAATTACCAAAAATAAATAAGAAAAAGACAATGACTCAAAATAATCACTCTGACATTACAAGACATTTCACTGGAGAGAATATAACATGGCCAATAAACGTAAAAATATTTCTCCCAAGAAGTAACTAAGAAAATGCAAATTAAAATGCAAATTAGCATAGCCATTGAGAAAGAAAGCTATCATTTAACCAACTGAGCCACCCAGGCGCCCAGAAAGCTATCATTTAAACATATAATAAAATCAGGGGAGTAAGAGAAATTATTTGCTCTACTTGCATCCTACTAAAGACTCTTCCTTAAAACTGCAAACTAACAACAAGAACAAATCAGACAGTTCAGTAGAAAAATGGGCAAAAGTTTTCCTAATGGCCACTAAACATAACTAAAGATGAATGTTAGTCATCAGGGAAAAGCATATCAAAACTAGTTGATGTCACTACACACCCACAATAATACTCAAATAAAAAGACAGAAAATACCAACTGTTGGCAAAGATGTGAAGAAATCGAATGAATGGTAATTTTTTTTAAATGAGGTGCTAAAGTCCCCCACTATCATTATATTACTATCAATTACTTCCTTTATGGTTGTTATTAGCTGCTTTATGTATTTGGATGCTCCCATGATGGGTGCATAAATATTTACAACATTTACAACTGTAATATCTTATTATTGGATTGTTCCCTTTATGATTCCATAGTGTTCTTCTTTGTCTATTATTCCCATCTTTGTTTTAAAGTCTGTTTTGGGGGCACCTGGGTGGCTCAGTCATTAAGCGTCTGCCTTCGGCTCAGGTCATGATCCCAGGGTCCTGGGATCGAGTTCCACATCGGGCTCCCTGCTCAGCGGGGAGCCTGCTTCTCCCTCTCCCACTCCCCCTGCTTGTGTTCCCTCTCTCGCTGTGTGTCTCACTCTGTCAAATAAATAAATAAAATATTTAAAAAAAATAAAATAAAAATAAGTCTGTTTTGTCTCATATAAGTACTGCTATCTGGCATTCTTTTCACTTTCATTTACATGATAAATGCTTTCCCAGTCCTTTACTTTCAATCTGCATGGGTCCTTAGGTCTAAAATGAGTCACTTATAGGCAGCATATAGATGGGTCTTGCTTTTTTATCCATTCCATCACCCTATGTCTTTTGATTAGAGTGTTTAGTCCATTTACATTCAGGTAATTCTAGGTAGGCAGGTACTTATTGACATTTTGTTACTTATTTTATGGCTGGTTTTGTAGTTCTTTGTTCCTTTCTTCTCTTGCTCTCTTCTCTCATGGTTTGCTGACTTTCTTTAGTGATACACTTGGATTCCTTTCTCTTGTATTTTTTGCATATCTATTACTGGTTTTTGATTTGTGGTTACCATTAGGTTTATATATAACACCTTCTGCATATAGCAGCTTATATTAAGTTGATGGTCACTTAAATTTGAACCCATTCTAAAAGTAGTAAAGTTTTATTCATCTCCTCCCCACCTTTTATGTATGTGGTATCATACTTTGCATCCTTTTATTTTGTAAATCCCTTGTCTCATTTTTATAGATATACTTGATTTTACTGTTTTTGTGCCTCTTACTTTTCTTATTCCCACTTATGGTCTTTCCTTTCCACTCAATGAGTGCCCTTAACATTTTCTGTAGGGCTGGTTTAGTGGTGATGAATTCTTTTAAGTTTTGTTTGGGAAATTTTATCTCTCCTTCTATTCTGAATAATAGCTTTGCTGGGTAGAGTATTCTTGGTTACAGGTTTTTTGTTTGTTTGTTTTTGTTTTTTTATTTCAGTGTTCTGAATATATCATGTCACTCCCTGCAAAGTTTCTGCTGAAAAATGAGCTGATAGCCTTATGGGGTTTCTCTTGTATGTAACCGTTTTCTTTTCTCTTGTGGCTTTACATATTCTCTCTTCATCACTACTTTTCGCCATTTTAATTTCTATGTGTCTTGGTATGGACCTCCTTGGGTCAGTTTTGTTGGGGGCTCTCTGTGCCTCTTAGATATGGATTTCTGTTTCCTTCCCCAGATTTAATAAGTTTTTAGCTATCATTTCTTCAAGTAAATGTTCTGCCCCTCTTTCTCTCTCTTCTCCTTCTGGGATCCCTATAATGGAAATGTTATTATCCTTGATAATAAAATGTTAATATCCTTGTTATTGAGTTCTCTTAGTCCATTTTCATTTATCATTATTATGTTTTTTTCTTTCTTCTGTTCAGCTTGATTGCTTTCTATTACTCTGTCCTCCAGGTTGCTGATCTGTTCTTCTGCTTTCTCTAGTCTACATTTATTCTACCTAGTGTATGAATAGTAAATTTGTAAAACCACTTTGGAAAAAGTGTTCGACAGTATCTACTACAGTTAAATATACCCATGCCTATGACATAGCAAGTTAATTACTAGATATATTTTCAACATAAATAAATAAATATAAGATAAAAATATAAATATATATGTATGTATATATATATACACTACAATGGTCATTGCAGCACTATTCACAACAACCTTAACCTGGAAACTATTCAAATGCCAATCAGCAGTGCAATAGGTAAATATACTGAGGCATAGTAACACAGTGGGTACACTACAAAGTAGTGAGAGTAAATAAACTACAACTTCCCAGACAGTGGAAATTATTTCAAAAACATAAGATTGAGCAAAAGAAGCAAGCAGAGGGGTTAACATTATGTAATTCCATTTATATAAAGTAAAAATATAGGGAATACTAATTTATGCTTTTAGAATTAGATTAGTGTCTATCTGTATTGGAAATGGCTAGTGAACTGGGAGTTTGATAAATGGTAAAAAGAGTTTAAAAATTCCTCCTAATTAGTAACAATTTACAACCATGCCTTTTTCTGAATTTATATTTTATTAGATTAAAAATGTTTTTAGAAAGATTCACGTTATTAAGTTAGCTAGAATGTGAAGATATGGGTATTTTCATACTTGTTGACAAGTATATAAAAGGGCAAAGCTAATCACAGGTCCATTTAGTAACCTTATGAAAATTAAAAATGCACACACCCTGCAATCTATTAGTTCTGTTCTAGCCTCAAGAATAGTTGTGCATACGCAGGAAGATTATGCAAGAATATCCATTTCATATTATTTTTAAATTGTACATTAAAACCCTTTATACCTACTTGCAGGGCTTAACTAAATTAAATATGCTATATCCATTCCACACTGGAAATATACTTCATAGCAACTAAAATAATTAACTAGACATATGGACATGCAAAATACTCTGTGATATTGTGATGGGAAAAATGCAGATTTTTTCTATAAATGTAACTATTTTAAAAACTAAAATAACCTATTAAGATTGTGCTTATGTCATAATTATAATTAATTACTATTGAAATATAAACATATAAAACATATTCATTAATTTATATTTGACCACAATTAACTAATTTAGACTATACAACACTCATATTTATAATTTAAAAATTAAGATAGGTCAATAATACGTAAGTAGTAGTATTAGAAACACACATGCATACAAAAACACACACAGGTATGTTAACACATACATATGATTATTAACATTATAAACCTTATATAAATATATTAGAAATATTTAATTTTTAAGACCACATTGTTCATGACTATACCTATTTACAAAGTTTGATTGTATTTCTAAAATTTTATTCTTAAATTTTAGACTATGGAAAACAGAACTGTGTTGCAAGATGTAGACAAAAATAAATATACATTTTTCATTTTATGTTGTGAACAAAACAATATGTACTTTTTTTTACAGAAATAATGAGGAAGCATTTTTCAAAATAATTTGTCAAAAGTTTCTAAGTAAAACACTCTATTAAAAATGTCTAATATGCAAATACCATATTTATAGGAAACTTTTAAAAATTGAGTAAGCACAAAGGGATAATAATGAATTATAATGAACAAAGATATAAAACATGAAATGTGATTTAAATTTCAAAAACGTCTTCATATCCTAAAATTGTAAATGGGCTAAAATCACCAGTAAAATGGGAAAAATTTAAGGTTTGAATTAAAGTTAATATCCATATAATTTTATATTTTATAGTCATCAGGCATACATTATAGTAATCATTTAATATAACATATATTTGTGTGTGTGTATATATATGTATATATATATATATATATACATGAAAAAGAACAAGAAGTAGAATGACAAATTAACGTGTCAACATAAGAATTCTAAAAGGCGTATTGATATTGATAATATGTGCAAATTTTAATAAGCAAGACAAAGTTACTTTTTAATTTGAGAAATAATAGCTTATATAATTCTTGGGCTAAAGAAGAAATATACACTCAAGTTGCCAATTCTTTATTAACTAATAAGATGACAATCATGTAATGAAAATCTACAGTGTATATTCTAGATACATTTGTTAGCAAACATATAACATTAAATTCATGGAGTATTATATGAATAAAAAAAAAGAGCCATATATTCATTTTAAGAAATAGATCTTCACAAAGAGCTATGATAAAGAAAAAGGTCAATATGAATGAACTGGAAATGAGAAAAAAAGCTAGACTTAATAAATACTAGATGTATTTCTTTTTAAAATGGCAACAAATATACATACAAATTTGGAAAGTTGAACCAAAACAAGAGATAAAAATAAAGAATACTAACAAAGACATTGAGTATTGCAGAAGTCTGCTTATTGAGAAAAATCTCTGTGCAGTAGCTTATTAAAAAAATATAAGCAACCAAAATTAATCAGAGAAGACCAAGAATAGTAAAATTCATCAATATCCAAATGAGAGGTTAATAAAATATTACAATATTATCTCCCAAAGTGAATCTAGGTGCAGATATTTTTATCAGCAAATTATCTAAACTGAGGAACTCCTTCAGATAGCAAAAGAAAGGAAAATCATTTCTATGTTAATCGTACAACAAGCATATACTTAATGTGGAAGAGGAGTATAAAGTCATAAACAATCTTATTTATTGATACAGATGTACAAATACTTCATGAAATACTACCGATTTGAATTCCACAGAATAATTGCAACATAATAACATGATTAAGTAGGTTTATCTCAGGAATGAAAGAGCATTCAATATATCAAATACTATATCAGAAAATCGAATGCCAATAAGACCTTGAATAAAGCTCAACACCTAATACTGATAATGTTTAAGCAAACTAGAAAGACAGCTACATCTTTACTGTACTGCAATCTATCATTACGAAAAGAATGACATTACGCTAATATAGACATTTTCCTCAAAATGGAGATGGATTTCTTTCCTTAGGTAACATCAGCATGTAACTGATTATACTCTCATATCCCAGTGTCAAAACTCACAGGAGAGTGACCCCAAGATATACCAAAAAAGACCCCTACCTCTTTTTATGCCTCTCTCTCCCTCTATAGGAAAATAGTGCAAATAATTCTTGGGCAATCATCCAACCCTGTACTCACTGATTACACAGGAAAGAATTAGCTAGTTAAACAGGCAATCTTTAACTCAATTATATGGACCCATGATAATGCAATATTTTCTGGGCACTGGTGGGGTAAATGACACTTAAAAATCATTAAATAGTCTTTTTTCTCCAGGATGGAATTCTTTACAAGTAATAGAAGGCCAAATAATTTATCTGAACATTAAAATGAGAGATTCTGTGTTTAGTTTATTGTCCAGTAGTATAATCCTAAATAGGTAGGGCAAAATCAAGGTATGGATTTTATAACAATTTTATTTGAGGTGTCCTATGACATTTGTAATACTCAGACTTTTCCCCAAACATTAATAAAACTCACTTAAAATACTCTGTGACAGGCTTTTCTCCATGGGTCATGTAGCAATAACCTGGGGTGCTAAGAGAGTCTTTTACATAGGTTCTTTTCAAATGTAAAACGATGTTAAAGGGGATGGGTAACTTGCTCAAATTAATTTGAGAAATTCATGGTCAGCCAGAATTAAACAAGTACTTTACTTCTAGAATTATTAAAATATTTAATGTCCTTCATCAAGAACACGTGTACATTATAAAATGCCATTATGGATTCTTCTTGGAGATATCTTTTTTCAATGTCTATCACTTGGGATTAGTGATAGTCCACACAACACATTTTAGAAAATACTTGTTTAGACTTGTTCACACATGTAGAGACCAGGTTTTATGTATTTTGATAACCGCTGTAAGTTTATAACATGCTGTGTGATTTACTGGAATTTAACATATTCAAAAAAGAACTATGTTAAGAAAGAAGAAATATTTTTAAAATATAAGTTAATTCTTCCCTCATTTTTCTGATGTTGATCCTTATATTCCAAATATCCCTCCCTTTTTTCTCCTTCCTTCCTCCCTCCCTTCCTCTCTCCCTTCTTTCCTTTTTGGAAAAGATAAACCTGTTTTACTGATTCTAGCTTATTTAAGCAGGAGGAGATAAACTGGAGGAGGAAGTGACAGGAGCTCGGGTGTTCTCTGGTGCCTTCTAGGAAATAGTCAGTGTTCCCTCATGAACCCGCAGCTTATCAGCTCAGGAAAAGTGATTACAAAATTGGGTTTGGGTTTATTAGCAATTTAACTTGCAAATTGCCTTTTTGCCTTCCTGGGATTCAGCTAAATCTATTAGAAGTAGAGTTGAACAATTCCCTCTTGTTATGCTCCTTAAGTTCTGACATTTCATTATATGCCTCTTTGATTTTTTGTTTTGTTTTGTTTTAACAAACACAACCAAGAAAAATATCATGGAAATGTTTGGGAGTTTTGTTGTTGTTGTTTACATTTTTTGTTCAGATTGTTAAGAAAAACATTTCAGAAATTTTTTAATGATGCATTTGGAGGCCAGGCATGAATGAGTATAAAAATATGTTTGGGATTATAAAAGTAGACTTCCATATGCCTGACTATAGCACAGCAAAAAACACAAAGGTTGCTATATAAGTATAAAAAGGATAAGAAAATGTAGAAAAACAAGAATTTAATTACAACTCAGAGCATCAAGTTGGATGTGGCATTTGAATTGCACCTTGAAGCTGAGAGATCCATTGTAAATACCTGGGGAGCAAGCATACAAACACCTCTCTGAGCAGGAAACAGGGGCAGCATGAAGAACAGTGGCAGGGAGGGCAGGATCTTCTGTCAGAGCAATAGCAACTAGAATCCCAGCTCTGACCCTCTGCACCCTGTGACAAAGTTCCTTTCCCATGCAAATAACAATGAATGTAACAGTGGCATCTAAATTACAGGAGTGTTGTGAAGATTATATGAGATAATGAATTTTAGCACTTAACGTAGTTCCTGGTGTGTAAGGAACTATGGACTAGAGCTGTCATTCTTGCCGGAGTTAAGAAAGAGTGAGAACTTTGGTGCATGTGAGCCAGAGTTGATAGGAAATTGGTGTGTTCAGAAACTGAGGATAGAGTTGAAGTGTGGAGGCCTTGAATACTTTATTGGTTTAATTTTGAGCATAGCAATGGTATGGTCACGTAGGTGCTTAAAGTGTAGTCACTGGGAACATCTGGCATCTACCTAGAATAGGTAAAAGATTAGTGACAAAAATCAGATGGAAAGTGTCTAAAAATCCTGGAACAGGCAGAACAAAAAGAGGACAAAGAGAATAGTCAGTAAGTGTGGACGAGGAAATAGGTTTGTTGGAAGAAAAGTCTCCGTATTTAGGGTAAAGAAGATAATAACATTTTCCTTTAGCACTCATTTAAAAAAATATTTCTTGAGCTCTTGCTATGTTATAAACCCTGTTACAGGGGCGCCTGAGTGGCTCAGTCGTTTAGCGTCTGCCTTCGGCTCGGGTCATGATCCCAGGGTCCTGAGATCGAGCCCCGCATCAGGCTCCTTGCTCCGCGGGAGGCCTGCTTCTCCCTCTCCCACTCCCCCTGCTTGCGTTCCCTCTCTCGCTGTGTCTCTCTCTGTCAAATAAATAAAAAAATCTTTAAAATAAATAAATAAATAAATAAACCCTGTTACAGGAGCTGGTGATGTAGAAGAGGCCCAAATCCTCAAGCAGTTTACATTTAATGAGAAAACATATATTAGATACACAGTTGATACATAAATAAATAATTTCAGATTCAGGAGGTATCATGAAGATTTTAACAGAAACATTTTAAAGAGGTAAATAATATCATAGATAAACAAAGACAGGTTACTTTAGAGAGCCTGGATGGGTTAAGAAGACATATATTTTATTTATTTATTTATTTATTTATTTTATAAAATATTTTATTTATTTATTTGACAGAGAGAGACACAGCGAGAGAGGGAACACAAGCAGGGGGAGTAGGAGAGGGAGAAGCAGGCTTCCTGCCGAGCAGGGAGCCCGATGAGGGGCTCGATCCCAGGACCCTGAGATCATGACCTGAGCTGAAGGCAGACACTTAACCGACTGAGCCACCCAGGCGCCCCAGAAGACATATATTTTATATTGCACATGTAATTGAGGAAAGGTTCTATAAAGATTTAAACAATTTTCCCTTCAGTTTTACTAGTTTCATAAGGAATTTACATCCTCTTCTAAAGGTCATAACATATGTCTTCAGAAGTTTGAAATTAAGGTACTGGGAACTCAGCAGAGAAAATACTATGCCGTATCCAACCCATGCTAAGATATTGTTTTACTTGCTCCAAATAATTTTATGGATCAAAGATAAACAATGAAATGTTAGTTTGGTCTTAAATTTCCAAGGTTCTGCCATTTAAGATAGTCCATCTCCTCCACTGATGCTCATGGTGATCTTTTCTAAGATATTCACCAAGGATATAAGTGTGAAATGATATAGGTCTTACATTATATTAAACTACATACATTTTATCAAACTTAGTCCTGCAGAAGCCTGTTTCATGCTTCTGATTATTTAATACTTGCAAATTAATTTTTCCTTTCTTCCTTTCTCTGTGTTGATTTTTTTAAAAACCAATTTTGGTTTTATTGTTTTTTGGTATTGTTTTTCTATTCCCTATTTTTTTTTTAATTCTTCTCTAGGCTATATTATATCTCTTCTTCTGCTACTGTTTGGTTTTAGTTTGTTCATCTTTTCTATTTCCCTTTTTTTTTTAAAGATTTTATTTATTTGAGAGAGAGAGAGACAATGAGAGAGGGAACACAAACAGGGGGAGCAGCAGAGGGAGAGGAGAAGCAGGCTTCCCAAAGAGCAGGGAGCCTGATGCGGGGCTCGATCCCAGGCCTCTGGGATCATGACCTGAGCCAAAGGCAGATGCTTAACGACTGAGCCACCCAGGTGCCCCCATCTTTTCTATTTCCTAAAGATGTACAGTTAGTTATTGATTTGCGATCCTTTTTAATGCAGGCATTTATAGCTACCAGTTTCTCTTCAGCACTGTCTTTACTACATCCCATTAGTTTTGGTATGTTGTGTTTCATTTTAATTTGTCTCTATCTTCTAATTTCCCTTGTGATTTCTTCTTTGACCTACTGGTTGTTTAAGAGAGCGTAGTTTAATTTCCCCATATTTGTGAATTCTCTACTTTTCCTTCTGTTCTTGATTTCCAGCTCCATTCCTTTATTGTTGGAGAGGATACTTTGTACAATTTCATTCTTTATAAATTCATTGAGGCTTGTGTGTGGTATGACATATGATTTATCTTGGAAATGTCTCATGTGCACTTGAGAAGGAGTTCCGCTCCTGTTGTGGGGAGCATTCTGTACATTGTTAGGTCTAGTTTGTTTATAGTATTTCCTTACTGATTATATTATATTATATTATTATATTATATTATAAATTATTATATTATACTCTATTTCCTTACTGATCTTTTATATAAGTGTTCTTTTATTAAAAAGTGGTATACTGAAGTCTCTATTATTGTAGGTCTATTCCCCCTACAATTCTGTCATTTTTTGTGTTATATATTTTTGGTGTTCTGTTGTTTGTTGCACGTGGCTTTCTAAACACTCTGTATACACAAGTGCTTTTGAATGTCCTAATTTCTGACATAATCTCACCCAGCTTTTCCTCCTATGCTTTTGATGGTCAATTGTGTGTTTTATACATAATCTCTTGCCCCAGGCATCTGCAGTTTTGTTAGTTCACCTTGCAGAGTTTTCCAGCCACGCTTACCACTTCTATGGCTCGAATTCTGATGTAGGCAAAATAGATAGGAGCACTTGCACATTCCTTCCGGTAGCCCCAGACAGTGCAGAACTGGCAAACTTAATAATCTGCAAATGAGATCTGCACTCCACACTCTGGTACCTGAAACTAGCATCCCACACTGAGAAGAGGGCTGCCTCTGATTTAGGACTGGCATGCTTCAGGGAAGGAGTGAGGCAAGGGCAAATTAAAACACCAGAAAACTTTCCTTATATTTTCAAGTTGCCTTTTTTTTTATTCAGCATTCACTTGGTTGTGACAAACTTTTAACTGTTTTCCAGGGTTCCATCAAAGTTGGTTCTGACATTTTCTGTTTTTTCTCTTTTCTTTTCTTCTGATGTTTCTGTGTGAGTACAAGACTTGGGAGTAATCTGCTCCACCATTATGCTGATGTCACTGCTCTGGAATCTGTGCTTTAACTGGTCCGTAGTTGTTACAGCAGCCTACTAATGTTTGAGAAATGCCAACTACTGAATAACAGCCTTAGCTTAAAAACAGAAATTATGAATTTGCACCTCTCTTCTTATAAACTGTATGATCTTGGATGGATTATTTGTTCTGACTATATTGTTCAGTGTATATAATCTATAGTGTTCCTTATAGATAAAATTTAGAAAGAGAAAAATATAAAGTACCTGAAAATAAAAGTATTCAGTAAGTGTTCTCTTTTCTACTCTTCTCCATATTCTCAGACCATAAGCATTCGCTTCTAATCCATCTCTGCCCTTTTCTGGAGATGTCATAGACAAGTGTCTGAATAAAGTTAATAACATTTGTTTGAAAAGCAACTGGAAAGAACCGAAAGAACCCTCATCTTAATTTAGAAGTTTAATTTCCCAATTCCTTCTTTCTCATTTACTGGATACATGTCTTTGGGCTACTGGCTCAAGATTTTTGGTCGTTCTTTCTCATCCGTGAAAGAGAAGTTATTGTATCTATAGCACACAGTCTTGGGAGAATTTTACAGACAAGTAAACCTGCTTATCAAGATACATAGTACAGAATACACTCAGGATATTTTTTTAAAAATGAATGAATTAATGTTGTATGATTCTGTAACCTGGTAGTACATGACAAGAAATAGTTTATGAACATAATGCCCAGCTGTTTCCACTTAGTAAATACCCACACAAAGGAATGAAGAAATGGAGATGTGAATAGTGAAAAATGTTACCTCCCATTTTATAAATCCGTGGAATAATTTTTAAGTGAGAAAAGTCAATACAGATTTCAAAAATAACCTTTAAGAAGTCAATCAATGCATCTGCGCATTTTCTGTGAAATGGAAATTGAGACACTTCACCAAATGTATACATGATTTATTATGATATATGCCACCCTCAACCCTATGTTGAAAGTCATAATCCCACAAAAGGATATGAATTAGGTTGGTTGCACATTTGGGCTCAGAGTTAAGAAAAACTGTTGACAAATATATTATTCTTCTTTTATAATAAGAATTAAGCACATTATGGTTATAAATATGCTGGGTTTATTTTTTTAAGATTTTATTTATTTGAGAGAGAGAGAGCATGATCAGGGAGAGGGGCAAAGGGAGAGGGAGAAGAAGACTCCCCGCTGAGCAGGGATCTCGATGTGGGGCTCAATCCCAGCACCCTGGGATCACAACCTGAGCCGAAGACAGATGCTTAACCAACCGAGCCACCAGGCGTCCCACTCTGGGGTTATTTTTATGAAATTTCACAATGGTTACATTTCCCGTTTGTTTATAAATGGCATAGCAAAAAGAGGTCATTACCTACATGAGTTTTCTTTTCTTCTGTCAGTGTCACATATTTCACAATTACTTAAACATACTATACGATTTACCATTTACAAACAAGTTCCTGGTGAGAACATCTTCAGTATTCTGCCACACAATTCCTTGAACTGTACTATCTACCTTATGGGTACAACTCCAAGACAAGGTGAACCAGGGTTGCTACTTTAAGTCCACGGGTTACATAGATCCTTACTTTTTACTAATTTTCAGAGCAGAACAGTTCCCCACAAAAGGTAAAATTAGAAAATATGTTTGGTGTATATAAAGTCACCGAAAGCTCAATACGGAACATGTACTATTTCTTTACCAGTAAATACATAGCCTTGTGAATAGCATTACCATCAGGATACACTAACAAGAGGAAAGGAATATAAAAAGATTTTATGTGCAGATGGTGCCTTGATATTTATCACTGAGCCATAAACAATTATCCTGGAAATATTGAGATTAATAGGCCCATTTAGTAAAAGAGCTAATTGTAAGAGGCATTGGGATAAATCTGAGCTATTTTCCATATCAAAAGTTTTCTCTAGGGCAATTGCAGTTTCTACAGAGTTATAACCTACCCGCCAATGCCAGAAAATTTTTTCTATAGTTTTAGGATGCTTCATTTTATGAGAATGCAATTATGCTGGGATTGTGGGGTTATATGCAGATAAACCTGGAAGGTGGCACTGTCTAAGGGATGCCAATTACTTGCAACATTTTCAGAAGTTTGGTTTCCCTCATGCATCTGAATTCTATCTCCTCTTTATACTTCAGAGACTAACACAACTCAGCATATTTTGGTAGTGGTTTCCAATTAATGAATATTCAATAACAGTGAACTTTTGAAAGGGTTTGGATTTTTTCCATGCTGATAACTGGGGGATTTGATACAGTTTCCTTAAATCAACAGGCTGTAAACACAGCCAGGCAAAGAAATTCTATGGCAAAGTCATAGGCAATTAGATGGCAGAGTAAAGCTGAACAAGCAGAGAAACAGGAGACTGAGTTTAGAAAACTCAGATTCAAATTCCAGATCCTTTACTAGTTGTGAGATCCTGCACCAGTCAATCACTGCCTTTGCCTCCTTTTGTGAAATGGAATTTAAGATCAGGTAATCAAATGGGACCATACATGAAGTACTTCATAAACAATAAAATAAGAAAAAAAGACATAAATACTAGCTTTGGCTGTTTCCTGTAAATTGGGCCATTATGCTCATCTCACTCAGAAGCAAGTGTTAAACAACTTTCTACTAAACCCCTCAGGCTGGACTGTAAATTTCAGTAGGAAAAGCACCATGTTAGAAGCTAGAATATTCTTAGAATCCTGAAAATAAAGCATTTGCAAGTTGATTTTATTTGACTATGTGTTAATACATTGTACTCCTTTTGAAAAATCTATAGAAGATAAAGCAGAACAAACACTTCTTATTTGGAATGCTATAATTTTCCTCCTCACATAAAGTACAATATTACAGTTAGAACAATTTAGTAGAAAGAATGATGGAAGAAAATTGAAATCATTAAAGCTAAATGTCACCCTGTGTAACTTAGGCTACCTATTAAATGACAACGAGATTTAACTTTTTTGATTAGCTACAGTTAGACAGAGGAGACATTCACAAACAACTAATAGCACATAAAAACATTAAGAATGATATTTTCTTATTCAGCTTTATAAAAGCTAAAGATGATAAAAATAAGCGTATTTCCTCGTGGCTACAGCCAAATTCTTCTTATTCTATTAAAGTCTGTTTTTGATAAAATGAATTAAACTGGGAATGAATTAGATAAAATCCTCAAAAAAATATAAAGGAATATTTACTTTATTGGAAACTCCAGGTCTATAGCCAAGGAAAAACTCTCGTGTTTCCCACATTGTGTGATAAATGAGAGGATTTTTTTTTTCTTTTCCTTCACTTCAACCTGATATTTCCATAATGTGCAATAAATATATTACCAGTAAAATAAAACTTTTTTTAAAAAGTACAAAAAAAGCCCTATTTTTTGGTTATTAAATTCAAAGACATGCTATTAATCTGTCAAATCGTAGTACAATTTTCCAAAATGTTTACTCTCAGTTTCTGTACTTAAATCCTCACTGATAAAAACAAACAAGTTGGGGACAGTTTCGAGACTGCAGACTAGACTCAGTAGCCACTCTCTTGGAATACTGTCAGTTCTCATGATTAACGGCAACTTGCTACTTCTGTACTTTGTTTTCTCACAGCTTAAGACTTTAAAATACCATCTTTTTTTTTTAAAGATTTTATTTTTATTTATTTGACAGAGAGAGAGCACAAGCAGGGAGAGCGGCAGGCAGAGGAAGAGGAAGAAGCAGACTCCCCACTGATGAAGGGCTCGATCCCAGGACCCCGGGATCATGACCCGAGGCGAAGACAGTTGCCTAAGCAACTGAGCCACCCAGGCGCCCCTAAAATACCATCTGAACTATAGCACACCAAAGTGTCCATAAAAAAAAATAATAATAGTCGAAAATTAATCTCTCATAGCAAGATTTACCCTATAATAGCAGCCAACATTTTTTAAACGCCCGCTATCTCAGGGAGAGTGCTAAATGCAATGCATGTATTTCATGTAATTATCTCAACAATCCTTTAAGTAGTGTATTCTTCCATCTTACTATGTGAATAAAGGCTTAAGGAGGATGAGAAACTTTCATAAGATTATTGCTCCTCTTTTTTCATTGGTTACTAAAGAACAAAGTCAGGATTTACACTCAACTGACTGTCTTCAGAGCCCTAGTTCTTTTTTTTTTTTAAGATTTATTTATTTATTTTAGAGGGAGACAGAGCAAGAGACTGCACGAGTCATGGGGAGAAGCAGAAGGGGAGGGAGAGAAGCAGAAGGGGAGGGAGAGAATCTCAAGTGGACTCCCCACTGAGCGCAAGCCCATTTGGGGCTAGATTCCAGGACCCTGAGATCATGACCTGAGCCAAAAATCAAGAGTCAGATGCTTTACTGACTGAGCTACCAAGGCACCCCCAGAGCCTTGGTTCTTAACTTCCATATGGCACACACAGGTCCCACCTGCATCCAGTCATGGAAACTATCCTTTCTTCTTTTTGTGTGTCAACCTGCTTTTTGCTTTCAATTCTTGATCTACTTTGCTCTAAATCAGGCCTTGGTTCCTACAACTATCTGTTTTACTCACCTGTTACATTAATCCTAATAGAAGTTTATACCCATCCTAAGAATTTCCCTGAAAACCTATAATGCCAATTTCTTAAGATTTTCTCTCATGTATTACATTGAGAGATACTACAAATGTCATAGCTTAGGGCAGATATCAAAAAGCTGTAGCCCAGGGGCCAAATCCAGATCACTATTTGTTTTTATAAAATTTTATTGCAACATACAGTCATGGCTATTTATTTATGCCTTATCTATTCCTGCTTTCATATTATAGCAGCCAAATTTAGTAGTTATAACAGAGACTACGTGGCACACAAAATCTAAACTATTTCTTATCTGGCCATGTATAGAAGAAAAGTTAGCTACTGAGTCGAGTCTGCAGTCTAGTAACTGTCCCCTACACAATGGCACCCCTTAATCTTCTTCTGTATTTTCTATTGCCAAGGCAGATTGCAGTTTAATCATTTTAATATTATCAACATAAAATAGACAGTTAGATGATAAAAAAATTTATTATGAAAGTTGGAGAATGAATAATAAAATATACTGAACCTGGACTCTTAAGTTAGTTGAATTTTAAGTTAGTTGAGTCTTGTCACTACCTTGAGAACAACTGCGCTCGTAATATTTTCTTGAAATAAAGTATTATTGTTCATGTCTACCAGCAGCTTATCCACGTGCACATATCTTTATACTTCTAATAATGCAAGAAATTATAATATTTTAGAACTTTTCACTTTTCCTATTTTGTACACTATTTCAGTTTCCTATTATTTAGTTTTTCACATATATTTTTTAGTTGCTGCTGCTCTAGAAAATAAGGATACATTTATTTTTTGGATATAATCATTATAAAATATATTCTTTCACAGTGGAATTAAACTTAACCATATTATGAGGTAATTAATTAACGTGTTCACTCTTTTCTCATTGCTTCACACTGTTCTAAAGATTACTCAGCATGCAGTAGGTTATCAAATAATATTTATTTCTGAATATGTTTATATTTGTTGATTTTTATCTTGATTATTGATCATATTTTCTTATTTCTTTGCAAGCCTGGTAATTTTTTATTGTATGCTCTATATTTTGTACATTAAATTGTTGATTTCTGTGTTATACTGTAATCCTTTAAATAGTATTGCTCTTTGTTTTGGTATGCAGTTGAGTTATTTGGAATGAGTTAGATCCTTTCTAGACTTGTTTTTCTACTTGCTTAAGATGAGCCCAGAGCACTCTTGAGTCTAGTGTTAATTTACCTCCCTATTTAAGGTGATATCCTGAGAACTCTATCAGATGCCCTGTGTATTACATGATCCTTCAATTCTAGCTGGAGGGAATACAAATTGTGCCCATCTCTATATGAACTCAAGGAATTATTTGGCCTATTCCTTTCTGATGGTTTCTTTTTTTTTTCTTCCAGACTTGGTAAGTCACTTCTTAGTTATGCATAATCAAGAATCATGGATAAAGAAGATGTGATATATATATATATATATGGAATATTATGCAGCCATCAAAAGGAATGAAATCTTGCTATTTGCAACGACGTGGATGGAACTAAGGGTATTATGTTGAGTGAAGTAAGTCAATCAGAGAAAGACATGTATCATATGATCTCACTGATATGAGGAATTCTTAATCTCAGGAACAAACTGAGGGTTGCTGGAGTGGTGGGGGGTGGGAGGGATGGGGTGGCTGGGTTATAGACATTGGGGAGGGTATGTGCTATGGTGAGCACTGTGAATTGTGTAAGACTGTTGAATCACAGACCTGTACCTCTGAAACAAATAATACATTATATGTTAAAAAAAAAAAAAGAATAAGATAGTAGGAAGGGAGAAATGAAGGGGGGGAAATCGGAGGGGGAGACGAACCATGAGAGACTATGGACTCTGAGAAACAAACTGAGGGTTCTAGAGGGGCAGGGGATGGGGTGATGGGTTAGCCTGGTGATGGGTATTAAAGAGGGCACATACTGAATGGAGCACTGGGTGTTATACACAAACAATGAATCATGGAACACTACATCAAAAACTAATGATGTAATGTATGGTGATTAACATAATAAAATAAAATAAAAAAAAAAGAAGAGTCAGTTTAAGACTTAAGTGTGGGGGTGGTGCCTGGGTGCCTCAGTTGGTTAAGCATCTGCCTTCAGCTTGAGTGGGTCGTGATCCTGGGGTCCTGGGATCCAGCCTCACATGGAGCTCCCTGCTGGGGGTGGGGAGGATCTGCTTCTCCCTCTCCTTCTGCCTCTCCCCGCCCCTTGTGCTCTCTTGCGCTCTCTCAAGCTCTCAAATAAATAAAATAAAATCTTAAAAAAAAAAAAAAAAAGGACTTAAGGGAATCATTCTTCAGATTTCAACTGCATTCTTCTTCTCTCAATTTCTCCTTCTCCCATCTTCTTTCTGTGTCTGATTGTGTTTTTGTTTTGGCTTGATTTGGTTTCTGATTTTTCTTGGTTTGATCCTTTGTTTCTGCCTATCTACATAATACAATAAATATACTTATTGTTGTGCAATGCCATCAATATTGTCTGAAGAGCGTAGGATTTTTTTTCACCCTCTCTTTGTTCTTTAGCAGAAGTAAAGCTAGAGAATCATCACTGTCTACTAAAATGACTATGGACTTGTTTGATACAACCCTGTTGGACTTGAAGCCTAGCCATGTCACTTACTAACTCTGAGATCTTATGGAATCTGCATAATTCCTCTAAACTCAGTTTCTTTGACTATAAAATGGGGATGAAATGCAAATACTTATTTTGAAATATTTACAGTTTTAAACAATGGATGAACTGCATGAAATATAGGGTCTATCATGTGGATGATACAAAAAATATGAGCCATGGAAATCTATGTGCTGCAGAAAAGGCTAGGAAAAAAATCTCATGTAGGAACAATGTGAAATAGAGAAAATAACACAGAATTTATATAAAGGAGGGTACCAATCTTAAGTCCCTTCTTGGAAAATTTACTTGACCTTTATAAACCTCACTTTTCTCATTTTTATAATGAAATAGTTTAAATTGATAATTTTGAGAGTTATTTATAAAGGTTAAATTATATGGTCTAGGCCTGCTTAATACCACATCTTAACAAACTGAGCTATCCAGTCCTATAAATAGCTCAATTTTTGCTCTTTTTTTCTTGCTTTATTTTTTTAATGTTAAACACTAGCTAGGAGTAGATTTTTGTGATTATTTGTTATCATAAAAAGAGGTTACTGTATTATTGTATCTTGTATTTTAGAGCAAATAACTTCTCTTCTTTTTGGGTCCTACTATGTAAAAGATCCCATTAGACAGCTTCATTTTATCTTATAAATCACTTATGAAGCATTTCCTTGTGCTTACTTATCTCTGTAACTTTCCCTGAGTGGGATTTCTCGACTGGGACATTATTCAATAAATCTCCCCCCAATATTTCCAGCATGGAAGCAAAAAGATCCTGGAGATTGTCTCTCCAACAGTTCAAAATAGAATTAGTGAGGCTGTGGAAACTTACCTGAAGTTAAATTCTTATTTTTCACAGCACTTAACCAGAGGAAATTGTAAATCCACATGGGAGGTAGAAAAAAAGCTATTAAAAACAAGAACCACTTACATTTTTATTAATTCAAAATGTGGACATTACTTAGGCAATGCATGTTGTTTTCTGATGATGTGGGCTACTGAGATCTTGAAAGTTGATAATGAAATGCCCACATGTAAAAGAAACCAAATTAAAACAAACAAGTTTATATTTTAATACTATACACCATTCTGCAATTTTGTGCTCTTTTTTTTCCTCAGTGCTTCCATCTAACACACATTTGCTTTGTGTTCAATTTCTTCTCCACCAGCCTAGCCGAGCAGGAGGTCAGGATACTGGTCTTAGGAGCCCGTGCAGGCAGAGTGAGGACTGCACCTAGTTTTGTTTGTAGAGACTGGAGCAATCTGAGAGTCAGTGACCAATGCAAAGCTGAAACTATAGGCACCTGGGCCAATATACATCACTTCCAAAGGGCTAGGCAGGACTAGGCTCTAGGACCAGTGTAATGTTAACAACTAGTGATAACTAAAGAGAGTTGGGGTAAAGGTGAAGAAAAAAAAAATCCTGAGTCCCAAGATAGGACTGCAAATACTTTCACCAAGCATTTTTCATTTAAAAGTAAGTTTTACATTTTAGTAAAATATAATTGCTTTCAATTCATCTGATGTAATTATAGTAAGGAATTTTGTACCCTATTTTGATATGGAAAGCATAATTCTTTGCAATTCTATTTCACCTTTTCCAGTATTAACATGGGACAAAACAAAAAGGAGATCTGAGAGGATTTATTATTTTCACCTGTCACCTGCATTCTCCAGAATATGTAAGCTAATAGGATTAAATAATGTGAACACATACAAATCAATAATAAAAAGGAAAAATGTTTTGAAAAGGAGAGTGAAATTTTTGAAATAATGCAATTTAGAAATATGCAAAGAATCTGAATCTATATTTCCTGAAAGAAGATTTACAAATGGCATATGAAAACTAAGTATTATCAGTCTTTAGGGAAATACAAAACAAAACCACAATAAGATACCACTTCATGCCAACAGGATGACTTCATCATCATCATCACCATCATCATCATAGGACAGGAAATGACAACTATTTGTGAAGATGTGAAGAAAGTATATCTCTTACTCACTTTTGGTTGGAATGTAAAATAGTGCAGCTGCTTAAGAAAACAGTTTGGCTCTTCATCAAAAAGTAAAACCTAGAGTTATCATATGACACAGCAATGCCACTCCTAGGTTTATAACCTAGACAGCCCTAAAGTTCCCCTTAGCTTTAGACAGGTTTCTTCCTTACTCTGAGCCACTAACCTCCCATTTCTTAGAGCCTTTGCTTTAGAAAACTTGGAACTGAAAATTTTTTTCTCTGCTCCTTTGAGATATAAATCTTCTACCAGCTTCTTGCAGTTTTAGAACCCAGCAGTATCTTTCTCAAGGACCCGGGAGCCATTCCTTTGAAATGTGACCATCTAAGGAGATAGTGTTCCTATGTCCCAGTTCTTGGGGGAACGTAGGAATCTTACTTTCATAAAAGACAATTATCAAGCACAGAAGGCCTAACAACGTTGATCAACCTCCATTAGCTCACTCCAACATGTAAAAATCCTCTTGTCTTTTGTTTCAGCAGAACTGAGTTGAATCTATCTCCTCTTGTGCAGTAGTCTTGCAAAAGTCTCCCTTGCCTATTGAACTCCATCATGGTGCAATTTGTTTTTATCCTAGATATCTAGGAGAAATAGAAAGATGCATCTACAAAAAAGCTTATATAGAGATGTTCCTAGCAGTTTTATTTATTATAGCCAAAAAGTTGAAACAATCAAAATGTCTATCTGCTGATGAATCGTTAAGTATATGATATATCCAAACATAGGAATTTTATTTGCCAATTAAAAAAAAAATTACTATGTGTGACAACATGGTTGATACTGAAAACACTATGCTAAAATGAAAGAACTCAGTACAAAAGATCACATATAGAATGATTCCATTTACATGAAGTGTCCAGAATAGGCAAAGTGTCTAGGACAGAAAAAGAAAGAATACCGTTGATTGCTTAAAGTTTAGAAGCTGAGAGGCAATGGGAAAGTGACAGCTAATGGCATAAGCTTTCTTTTAAAGGGGTGAAATATTCCAAAATTAGACTATGCCAATGATTGTACAACACTTTTGTACCGAAAAAATTGAATTGTGCTCTTTAAATGTGTGAATCATATGGTATGTGAATTATATCTTAAAGTTTTTTTTAAAAAATGTTCTTTAATATTAACATTCTCTGTACCTTACACTGATTTATTTTTATTATCTTATATATCACATATGCATTTCATTTGTTTTTTGCCTGCCTTCTCACCATATTGAAAATTCTATATAAGCAGGGTTTTTGCTTGTTTGTTGGTTTGCTTATTTTAGCATTTATAAGTCTTAAGATTTTCTGGACGGAGTAGAGTAGCTGTATTCATTTGGAGTAAGCAGAGGCAAGGTTTTGTGTGTGCTAGTTTATTTTGGGATATATTCTTATGACACAGAATAAAATAGTGGAGAAGGAAAGTCAATAGAAGGAGGAGTTGTAGAATAGCTCTCCTCTGTGGAAAATGGTACTCAATGCAACTGGGACTTTCTGGGTAGATTTATATACGGAGTTTCACAATTGCCCACAAAAAGAACAAAAAAGGAAGTGCTTAGCAGCTCTTATCATGTAAAGGTTGTCCCATTAGGATGCTCACTGCCATGAGCTATTAGAAAAGCATGCAAAAGTGCAAAGTGGGGTCATACAGATTTCCTTGATACAGAGTTATAAAAGCCCAGGACAAGAAAGCAAGAAAGAATGATTGTGGTGATGCAAAGTGCTATTAGTTTACGTCTGCATGAGTCTGTTTGCCTCAGCAATGGCCAGAATAAAAGTTAGGTAGAGAGGATGTGATATAGGGCAACATAAGTATCCAAAACACCAATAAACATGATGGATACCTTGGTCCCCCTGGGTCCATTTAAAAGAACATGATCAGTAAGACTAGAAGAGTCTAATATATTCACTGGGATACTGATCACTCCCTCTAGTATTCCCCCTCATTTCTCCTTTATAAAGAACTGATGTTCTTTGCTCTTGCTTTCTCTGGCTCCACAACATCCAGGTGTTTCCACACCTCACCTTCTGATTCTTTCCTGAGGCCCCCTTTTTCTAACCCTTTGTTCATAAAAATTAACCTCCTTCAAATTTCTGGACTCTCTCTAAAAAGATACCCACGAAAGTCCCAGTGTAAAGGCAATGTAATGTATAGTATGGACCTTAAAAAATTTCATTTTTTTTGTTAATGGTGGATAATAAACCAAACAAAACTAGATAATTTTGGTAAGTGGGAGCATATTTTCCATATGTATTGAAACACTTAGACTGTGGTCAAAACTCTACTGAATGTATACTGAATACTGAGAATGTAAGTGAAATCTTCCAGCCTGCCCAAATAATCCATTTTAATATAAATTAATAAGCTACTTTCTATTTCTTCCTTCAGAAGTCTGCACATTTGTAAGAGCCTAGGTGGGAATGGGTCCCCACTAGCCTCTTTGTCTCCTGCCAAAGCTATTCCAAGCTCACAGCCTTAAGTAACTCATATGGATTATGTGAATCTGGTCTGTTCAGAGGAGCCCTGAGTAACCTTTCCCTTGGCAAATCCAGAAATTCTGTCAGTAACATCTCAATCAATAAACTTCCATTCTAACTACAATGTTATCTGGACTTAATATCTGAGTTCCCAATAGTTTTTACTCTACCAAATGGCCTAGACATCTGTCAACATTTGCATTACAGACACTACAGAATCTTTCCAGAAATTTTGTCAAACAGCAAGACTAATTACAGTCTTCCATAATTGCTCTTTGGCAGGGCTGGAAGTGGTTAACTCTGGCTCCTGAACAGACTGAAGTGATGGTCTCCTTAAACTGGTAAGAAGACCCACTAGTTAACACTTTAATACATTTTTTCCCAAACACATGCCCACTCACACAATATTATTATGATAATAAATAGGCACATGCTTACTTTCCAGCCAAATGATGAAAACCAAGACCATTTATCTCAGGGTTCATCTGTGGTTTGTTGAAAATTAACTTCTTCCTTATAAATACATCACATTCGCAAATGCATTCTGCTATATTTTGAAA
This sequence comes from Neomonachus schauinslandi, assembly GCF_002201575.2. NCBI lineage: Eukaryota > Metazoa > Chordata > Mammalia > Carnivora > Phocidae > Neomonachus > Neomonachus schauinslandi. The sequence continues at coordinate 67,883,475 of NC_058412.1, forward strand.
ATTTCTCAATTGTAAGTGTACATTTTTCCTTATAAAAGCACATATTCTTCCATTATTATCTATGATACTATAAGAATCCATGCAGTTATGCAGCAGATCATTTCTCAAACTACCATAGTTTGATGCATTTTTAAGGTACATGTGATACAGTTGAAATATATTTTATATAGTGGCTATGTCATAAATCATATGTTTGACTTTACCTACTACATTAGTATTTATATAAGAAAATACATTCTAATCTCAACAACTTCTTTCAGATACTAATGTAAGTTTTTATGTTTCACATCAAAACCTCATAATCAATAGATCGAATGATTAGTACTTTATAAGTATCACTCTTATCCAAAATCTAATTTGTAATGTCTAATATGAGAATCAATGGTATTGGCTGTGATATTTCAAATTCAGATATACCAATCCACTAAGGCACAGGCTAATGAAGTATATACATAGGGAGTGTGCTTGACACTTACGGAAGGAGGGCCCTGAGATGTGTCCTAGGCTTGGAAAACTAACCAGTTTCTTTCTGACATTTCCAGGTAATTTACAAATAATTATCTCATCTCTATTTGGCCAACAGCATATTAGTAAGACATGTGTTCCCACCAACTTTCTCTTATTTCAGAAATAAAATCCTTTCACATATAATCAATTTTTTTCTTCTCATCTGTTCGTTAGTTGTGGAGTTATATTATTATCCTTTCATTCATACTGTGGGTTTTGCATAAATTAGTACCAAGCTTAATAATTCTTTACTCTCTTATAGTTCTGGAATGATGGGTATGCTTCAGTCTCTTAAAAATATAAGATTAAGTATATCAAATATCAGGACTGATTAATTACTATGCTATGCAGTCAACCATCCACAGTATAAGTCTTTCTGGTATAAGGCACTTCTCTGTTCAGTGCCATGAATCACTAAGGAAGTAACTATCTTCTAGTATAGATATAGTTACGAATATTCCTTCAAGAAAGGCTGGCCCCTCAAATGACCATTGCTTCTGAATCATAGTGACGGCTCTAAGGCGACTGGCTGAAAACATACCAATTAGAGTTAACAGATCCCCCACTCACTTTCCTTTACAGTATGTATGTGGCAAGTATCATTGTATCTCCCTACATGCTTTCATGCTTATAGGTTTTAATGCAGAGCTAGTTCCAAAAGAACAACCTTTGGTGTCAGCCGGTATTGCTGAAACACCAAAGTCTGTTCTGAGCTCATAGTTGTAGAGTCCTAGAAACAATCACTCCAGATTACCTTCCTGCCCTCGCAGCCAATTTCCAGAACAATAAAGTATACACAATGCTACTTTAAAAAAAAAGTTTTATTTATTTATTTTAAAGAGAGAGAGAGAAAGAGAGAGAAAGCATGCGAGCAGGGGTAGGGGCAGAAGGAGAGGGAGAGAGAATCCAAGCAGAATCCCCACTCAGTGTGGAGACCAATGCAGGACTCACTCTCATGACCCTGAGATCATGAACTGAACCAAAACCAAGAGTCAGACGCTTAACTGACTAGTCACTCAGGTGCCCCTACGAAATGCTCTTATTTATGAGACTTTCCAATACAGCCAATCTCAAAAATTTAGTCATTACAGCTAGTGTTTTTGAGGGGAAAAAACTCATTTCAAAACTGCAATGAGTTTTGAAATCTTCTCCCAATTTTCCTCAGGAAAACTCTGCAGCTTTCATCAGTAATGGTAGTTGTGAAGCATTCAGTGTCTCAAACTGGCATGGATGCTTGTGTGAATGATACATGATAAGCAGGATCAGGATTAATAGTATCTTTCCAGGTTTAGTGTGCACAAGGCAGATGGCTCTTCCAGTCTCATCAGCATTTTTCAGTGCCTGGCAGGCTAAGTGTTCTACGTAACTTGCTGATTATTAACCTTGGAAGGAAACATTATTAAACCTTCCCCTTTGCTGTTAGCCATTCAGTGTCTGCATAGGAGCATCCAGCAATAAAATGGACATAAGTCCCCTGCACCTACCTCATCATTCGCTAGAGTGTGCCTTGCGTCATTGGATTTATGTAACCACTACACATTAGACTCTACAGTAAAGAGTGGATCTAAGTGTACCCTGTCTAAGGCTTATATCCACTTCAAATAAAGGCACTTGTACTTGCTATTAACATCTTAACCAATAAATCAGCACATTATCTACCAGTTTACCCAGACTCAATTTTAAGGTTCCAAATAAGAATTGTGAATGATGTATTACATTCTAAGAATTTCCCTAAATTATGCTTGCAAGTCATAGAGGGATTTTCCACTCTAGGAGCTCCCCTAGTAGCAGTCCCCTTGTAGCACAAGACCTGCTACATTATTCCTTCAGATCTTGTGAAAGAGGAGGAGCTTGTGATTCCTGTCCATACATAAAGTGATTAGGAAACATGTTTGGGGCTGGGATGAGCCTTCTAAGTGACCAGCTGTTAAAAGTTTAGCTAAACTCATGGAACACTACATCAAAAACTAATGATGTAATATACGGTGATTAACATAACATAATAAAATTTTTAAAAAAAGTTTAGCTAAACTACTCCATGATATTGCTGGTGTGGCATCCATTTGGCATGTCCAAGTGGCCTACGGGGGTCTTGAACTGACACTGGTCCCTCCTGTGAGCATACACCCTAGATAACAGCAAGCAGAATCGTAAATAAATGTTAAGTTGTGATACAACTCCCCAACTGCCCTTGGGATAGCACTCACCCCTACTTCCCAGGGCCTTTACCCTATACACCTTTTGTGTACCCTGAAGCTTACCAAAACTCTGCTCTTTTTGGTTTGAAGTGACCAGTTAGGCCTTGTCCGAGGAACTTCAAAGTACTCCACCCATGGCCCTTAATAAAGGCATGTGTTCCAGGTCCTGGTGTTCTGTGGCTCTGTGTGTGGCCTCTCCAGTGTACATGGAAGCAAAAACCTTCTCTATTTCTGTTATTTTGTGACCTTTTTGTTAAAATGGGGTTCACCATCCGACACCCCAGGAGTCTACTTAACAAATGTTAACAAAGGCACAAGACCACCTGCAAGGCCCTGTGCTGAATATGCAGGGTACTTGGGGTCTGGATAAGTATTGTATTTAACTTGAGCAACTGAAAGGTGTACAGTCAAGGAGATGAATTCAAATATTGGTCGACAAAGGGAACCTGACAACAGAAATGAAGAACTACAGGGTGCCTAGGTGGCTTGGTCTGTTGAGTGTGTAACTCTTGGTTTTGGCTCAGGTCATAATGTCATGGGTCCAGGATTGAGCCCCGTGTTGGGTTCCACACTCAGTGGGGAGTCTGCTTGAGAGTCTCTCCCTCTGCCCCTCCCCCACTCACGTGTGGGGGGGGGTGCACATGTTCTCTCTCTCTCTAAAATAAATAAGTAAATTAAAAAAAAATAACTAAAGAACCACATACAAGGAATGGGTCTCACAGGTCAAATGAAATTTTCAAAAGTGTATATAGGTATAAACAAAGCAAAAAGGATCTGGAGTATAGAAGCAAAAAAAAAAAAAAAGAGGTTAATATAAAAAGGGTCAGGATGTAGGCCTCTGGACCTTGAACATGGTAAACACTGGTAGCTGCTTGTGATGTTGACTATCTGGAATGGGAGGCAGACTTGCTAATTTAAAGAAGCTATGTACCTTGTATACAATCATTGTTCAGCTCCTGAGTTTTATTATTTTCTTATTTATCTGGGAATTATCCATTGTCAGATTGTATAACTTCTCTCTTTATTTCCTAGGTAGGGCAGTTGTTTCAATGCAGTGTTCTCAATGGGTGCAATTTGGTAATGTCTGAAAATATTGTTGGTTGCCAGTGGACTGGACTGGAGTGTGCTACTGGAATTTAGTGACTAGAAGCCAGAAATGCTGCTAAACAACCTACCATACACAGGAAAGTTCCTTACAACAAAGAATTATTCACCCTCAATATCAATATCAATAGCGCCAAGGTGGAGAAACACTGTTCTAACAACAGTAAATACATAGATTTGTCTATGGTTTTTGTAGGTACTTGAGAGCAGAAATAATAAATGAAAAAACATTTCTCATATTTTATTAGATCTCAGAATTATGAGGGTTTTGAGAACCATGGGTCCTAGGAGCCTTCTCTAGACCTGCTAAGTCAGAATTTTAATGAATATATTTTATATTTTAAAGGACTAAATAGTTGCTTCTGTTATGTATTCATGCTTGAGAGTAACTAAGGTATTATCTCCATTTCCTGGCTTACTATACAAAAAGGATTTTATTTTCTTATTCTGTTTATTCTCCTGGAAAGTTCTTATTGATCGGTTTGTTAAATTCTGCCTCTAAACACACATGGAAAAAAATAGAAAAATGTATTCTACATCAAAATTTAGCATCTCTACACATGAAGTGAATGATCAGGATAATGATTCAGATTATTAAAGTAATAGATATCATAGGAATTGTTGACACAGTCATAGCATGTTGATACATAGGGTTCAAATGATTTCTTTTTCCATGAGGCTTACACTGATTGTCACAGTGATGAAAACTTAAGAAAACATTTTCAACTTCTATTAATATTAAGCTTCGTTCTTATGACCTCTGCTATGTTTTTTATTAAAATAGTACTCTATCTCAAGTACCTGAGTAAATGTACCTTTTTCTTATTAAAACATTTTTAAATAAATAAATCTCATTGCTTTTCTGACTGAAAATTATATATGTGCTTTTTTGAAAATTAAATCAGATAATATATAAGAATATAAGGACAAAAGTAAATAGTCACTCTATCATCTATCCAGAGTTAAAAATTGCAACCATTTAAAGAAAATCTTTCAATGTTATTTATATGTACACAAACATACATTAACAGCATTTCCTTAATTTAAAAAAGAATTGAAACAATTTCTGCCTAGTCATTATAGAGTAGCAGATATTGGACTAATTCTACTGCCAAAAATTATTATGAAAGCTGAATAATTCAATACATATTAATGTAACTGAATCTGTATTCCAAAAATTTTCCCAAAAAAGAAGAAGTTGGAAAGGCAAGCAGAAAGGGAAGTAAAGAAAGAAGGGAGAAAGGAGAAAGGAAGGATTTCCTGCCTCCAGATGGCTTCACTGATGAATTCTTCCAAATGGTAAAAGGAGATATAATATCAATATTACACACGTTTATCCAAAAAATGAAAATGCAAGACCAACTTTCAGCTCATTTTAAGGAGCCAGCACAACTCTGACATCAAAAGTCATAAGAAAACTACAAGGAAGCAGTATTACAGGCCAATATCTCTCATGAACCCATAAATATAATAATATATAAATACAATAAAACCATTTCCAAATGAGGTTTATTCCAAAAATCCAAGGTTGGCTTAACATTCACAGATCATCAAGGATAACAAAACCACTATCATCTTAGTAGAGGAATAAAGTTCTTTGATAAACTTTAACATTCGTTTACTTATCTAAAAAACAAAACAAAACAACAGTCTTACACAATTCACAGTGCTCACCATAGCACATACCCTCCCCAATGTCTATCACCCAGCCACCCCATCCCTCCCACCCCCACCACTCCAGCAACCCTCAGTTTGTTTTCTGAGATTAAGAATTCCTTGTGTAAGACTGTTGAATCACAGACCTGTACCTCTGAAACAAATAATACATTATATGTTAAAAAAAAAAAAAAAGAAGAAGGAGGAGGAGGAAGGGAAGAATGAAGGGGGGGAAATTGGAGGGGGAGACGAACCATGAAAGACTATGGACTCTGAGAAACTGAGGTTTCTAGAGGGGAGGGGGTGGGGGATGGGTTAGCCTGGTGATGGGGTATTAAAGTGGGCACGTACTGCATGGAGCACAGTGTGTTATACGCAAACAATGAATCATGGAACACTACATCAAAAACTAATGATGTAATGTATGGTGATTAATATAACATAATAAAAAAATAAAAAATAAAAAATAAAAAACAAAACAAAACAAACAAAAAACCCTTTCAGCTAACTAAGAACAGAAAGGAAATTCCACAATCTGAATTATTCACAAAAAGCCTACAACTAACATCATACTTAATGGGAAGAATCAATGAATGTTTTTTTTTCTGCCTTGGGCAAAGAGCAAAGATGTCCACTATAACCATCCATTGAACATTTTACTAGAGGTACCAGCCAGTACAATAAAGAAAGAGAATGAAGAGGTATAAAAATTAAAAAGGAAGAAGTGACACCACCAAGATTTTCAAAATTTCTCTATTACTTATTTAAAAATTCCAGAAGGATCCATAAACATTTATAATTAATAAGTGAATTTGGTAAAGTTAATACACACTAAATTGATAAACCAAAAATGTATATCTCCATATACTAGCAAACAAACAAGTTGGAAATTATATAAAACATCATCAGTTATGTAAAGTAGCATAAAATATCTAGAACTCATTTAAGTAAAACTGGGCAAGATACCTACACTGAAAACTTAAACATATTGCTGAGAAAAATTAAAGACTTAAATAAATTCTCATGAATGGGGAGATTCATAAGAACATTTCTATTCTCCCTAAATTGATCTAACTGACCTCTGTAGGTATTCTATTCAATATCAGTTGGTGTTCAATGTTCAAGGAAAATTTTGGAGATGCAAGGAATATAGAATAGCCAAAGCAGTCTTTGAAAAGTTAAATAAAATTGGGTGACTTAAACAACCAAAAATATACTATAAACTATAATATTTAAGATAATGTAATATAGGTACATATGTATACAAAAAGACTACTAAGAAATATTGGAGGTCCTAGAAACAAACCCAGAGATAGATAATTACCTAATTTATATAAAGACTTTTCTGTAATTTAGAGAAAGCTAGAGATTGGTTTTTCCAATAAATGGTGCTGGAACCATTAAACAGTAGCATAGAAAAATTTTTACTACCACCTCTCACTATTCAAAAAAAATTATTCAAGAAAGTTCATGATCCCTTGTTTAAGGTAAAATAATAAAGATTCAAGGGAAAATATGAGTGTAATATCTTCAAGGACTTGAGAAAAACAAAGATTTCTTAAATAGAACATGAAAAGCATTAAACAGAAAAATTAATATTTTAGAACTTCATCAAAAAGTCATCTTTAACAGAGCACAAATGGAAATCACAGCATGGAAAAGGACAGCTACAATTCACATATGTGACATAATACTCATACTCAGAATATGTAAAGAACTACACATTAATTTTTTTTAAAAAGATAAAGTACATGATAAAACCTGGCCAAAGCCTTAACTAGGAACTTCATTAATGAGAATGTCCAAACAGCCAGAGTATATACATTTGGTCAGAATTATTAGTCATCATGGAAATGCAAACTTAAACAACATTGAGACTGCTAAACACCACCAAAATGGTATAAATAAAATGATTGAAAATGCTTGTGTTAGTGAGGATGTACAGCAATTCAAGGTGGCATATGTTACCGTTGTAGTGTAAACTGGTAAAACAGTCTTAGAAAATGCTTTGCCAGTATCCAAAAAACTAAATATACATTTACCCATAATTCAGCAAATTCACCTTAGTTATACACCCAAGAGAAATAAGTACATACAGCTACAAAGTCCCTTTCAAGAATGTTCATAATATCCTTATTCATAGTATTCAAAAACTGAAAATATCTGTCAACAGTGGAATGAGTGAACAAATTGTAATAAATTAAATGTGTATTAAATTGCAATAAAAAGAATAGTATACTGATACAACACGGATTATTTTTTTAGATATTATATTGCACAACCAATATCGACAGAAATCAAAATAAATGGCCAATTTAGGTTGATTTTATTCTAGTGAACTGTATTGGGTAAGCCTGGGACACCGGGATATGACATAAATTACATAGTTTATCAAATACCACTGAGGCCATTTCAAAAGGAAATAAGAGCCAAGGTTGACCAAAATGACTACATACTTCTGAACTCGCCCCTCCCATAAACACAATACAGCTACACATTGGACAATTACCTCTGAAAGAAATCCAGGAACTGACTCCTATACATCAAGTGAATGAAAAAATACCTATGGAAACAGGCAAGATTGAGATCCAATCTTGCCATACACCCCACTCCCAGCCCAGTGCCATACAATCAAGAGGGAACCTCCCAACTCCCAGGTCCTCTCAGAGGGGTGAAGGGCTTAAACCCCTTAGTGACTATAGCTGGTAACACTTTATTGTATAGTTGAAACTTGCCAAACGAGTAGATTTTAAATGTTCTCACCAAAAAAAAAAAAACAAAAAAACAAAAAAACCCAAAAAAAACCCTAAATATATAAGGAGATGGATGGGTTAATTTTAACTTGTCAGGGGAAATACTTTCACAATGTGTATGTATATCAAATCATCATGTTCTATACTTTAAATATCCCTACAATTCTGTTTGTCAATTTAATCTCAAGAAAGCTGAGAGGAAAAAAAAAAGATTGGCAGAAACGTTTTTAAAAAAATAAAGGGAGAGGCGCCTGGGTGTATCAGTCGTTAAGTGTCTGCCTTCGGCTCAGGTCATGATCCCAGGGTCCTGGGACAGAGCCCCACATCTGGCTCCCTGCTCAGCGGGAGGCCTGCTTCTCCCTCTCCCACTCCCCCTGCTTGTGTTCCTTCTCTCTCTGTGTCTCTGTCTGTCAAATAAATAAATAAAATCTTTAAAAAATAATAAACTAATTAAAAAAAATAAATAAAGGGAAACAAGAGCCAACGTGAAAGGTTTTTCACTGGCCAGAGTTAAATATCAAAAGAAGAGTGACAATAGACTGAAATACTTCAAATATGTAAAAATATACTTGTTCATAATGATATCAAAATATATTTGTTAATCATTCTGGAGGTTTCTAAAGCACCATACAATGTTCTGAAATTAACAAATAATGGGAAAGAATTACATATTTAATTACCCCTACTTTTCCAGATAAACTATTTCAGAGCATCCTGATATTTGATGAAGAAACGTCGTTTCTTGCCTCTTGTCAGATAATTGCAACTAACAGATGTAAAAGGAATGATAACATCAGAAAATCAGTTTGCAACCACTTATAAATAATAAATCTAGGCAATGATTATCAATGGTTGCTAAAACTGTTAGGTGAAAGGTTAATGGAAAACTTTATAATGGATGGATGTGGCTGAAAACACCTGAACCTACTTAACTATCTTAACGTCACAATTATAGGGACAGCAGACATCATGAATTTCGGGACTTGATGTAAAATGGAATACATCACCTATAGAGAAATAGTGCCACAGCTCCAAAATGCATACAAATCCAATCGAGGCTCTTGTTTCATCAGTTGAGAGAATGAGGAAGCAGTCAGAATACTGGTCAAACAGACCCAGTTTAAATAGAAGTTTTGTGGGGCGCCTGTGTGGCTCAGGCGGTTAAGCGTCTGACTCCTGATTTCAGCTCAGGTCATGATCTCAAGGTTGTGGGATCCAATCCCAAGTGGGGCCCCACATCAGGTAGGGCTCTGAGTGTGGCTCCACGCTCAGCATGGAGTTTGCTTATCTCTTGCCCTCTGCTTCCTGCCTCCCCATTCTCTCTCTCTCTCTCTCTTTCTCAAATAAATAAATAAATAAAATCTTTTAAAAAATTAAAAATAAAATAGAAGTTTTGTTTTAAATTAAAAAGTTTTAAAAATTATGTCAAGATGTATGTGCAATAGGGTTAAATAATGCACCTAAGGTCACAGCTACAAGGTAAAGAAGATAAAAAACATACCTACACAATTCAACTTTGCAGCCTAATTTCTCTCAACAAAATTTTAATAGAAAAAGACACCAACAGGAATTTGAGAATTGCTGAAATTTAAAAAATAGGTTTTGTTAAATCATTGTTACAATTTATAAATGAACACTATGGACTCCAGGAAACAAACTGAGGGTTTAAGAGGGGATGGGGGTGGGAGGATGGGGTAGCTGGGTGATGGGTATTAAGGAGGGCACGTGTTATGATGAGCATTGGGTGTTATACACAATTAATGAATCAATGAACACTACATCAAAAACTAATGATATACTATATGGTGGCTAACTGAACATAATAAAAAAACATTAAAAATAAACACTAAAATTTTTGGTCAACTTTTTAGTATGCTGATTTGTATGATTTAATAACATTTCAAGTAGAATGTGTCTATGCATATGAGATTAGTTCAGAATGAATGGGTGTGTATCTGCTTGTATGTGCAGATTCTTTGGTAGATTTTATCATTAGTAACAATCCAACATCTTAACTTCTATTATAAAACTTTACTATATACTTACTAATCATATCCATCAGGCCCAACATTAAACATTATACATTCATTTTTCATTTCTCTTTCTCTGTCTCTCACACACACATACATACACACACACACAGGTAGATGATATGAAGACAGACATGCATGTAATCAAGCAACTTTTGAAGAACAAAAAGGTTGGCCTCAGTTTGGGGGAGGAAAATAATTACAGACCTTTTCTGAGTATCTTGTAGAATTTCTATAATTATATTTTTAGTAATTTTCCAGTAGAAGGAAACTACATGATAAAATGATTTGGTTTGTTAAAAAAATACAGAGTTAGGTATTACTAGCACTATGTAGAACTATTATACAGTTCAGGAAAATTTAGTGGACTGAATTGCTGAAATTTATGATGAAAAAGCAGCAGAATTAGGATAAAATCTATGCATGAATGTCAAAACCTAAGCTTCTATGAGACAAACTATATCCTTTCCTTTTTCAGCTTTTTATCTTATCATGCTCTAGAACTGTTTATATAATATTAGTCATTTTATCCTTCAAAGTACCAAAAAAGAAAACAACCCACACAGCTAATAATGGCATTTTAATGTCATAGGTCTTTTTCCTTCTCATTTTCTACTTCTTTTTGAAATTACTTTTTCTAATGTACAATGTTTTTAATGGCATACATTTCACCAAATTTTTTTTTTAAGATTTTATTTATTTATTTGAGAGAGAGAATGAGAGACAGAGAGCACGAGAGGGAAGCGGGTCAGAGGGAGAAGCAGACCCCCCGCTGAGCAGGGAGCCCGATGTGGGACTCGATCCCGGGACTCCAGGATCATGACCTGAGCCGAAGGCAGTCGCTTAACCAACTGAGCCACCCAGGCGCCCCATACATTTCACCAAATTTTATTTCTCTTTAATTTCTAATTTTGTTAATTTGTTTTAACACTGGGAGTCTTAAAAATTGATTTCACCTTTCCTACACAGCTGTGAAAAATTATTCTTGGCACCCATGCTGGACACGGAACTCTTGATATCTACTCCTGTGCTTTTACTATGTCCTAGATTGAGAAGAATGGCCTCAGTTCTGGGAGACAGAGTACTTTCCAAGAATTTATAATTCAACACCTTTTCTCTTTGTTTGACTTGTGATTATGAACAGAGTTCATTGTAAATGCAGGTGAAAAGGCTTATGAAAATGTAGTAATTTCCATAGGCCCAATGCTCTTTGCTGCATTGGAGGTTAGAGAGCGCATTTTTCTTCAGTTCTAGTCTGACCTGATGTCTGAGGCCATGTCTAAGGCCATGCCCTTTTCCTTCATGTTAGAGGACATGGTGGATTTCTTGATGCATTCCTCTGCATTTGTATTAGTCAAAGAGATTTTAAAGTTGGCTCCTTCTTGTGATTCTGGGTTGTGATTCATCTTCTTCGACCTGCATTCGCTCTTGAGCAGGACTTTTTCCCCCTTCCAATGACTCAAATGTCCTGATAACTTCATTTATGGAATCTTTCTCTCTGTACTGAGGCATATTTGCCCTCCCTGCTATAGCTCCAGGATCAAGGATCTCTCTACGACACAGTCTCTTCTTCCTATTGAATACGCAGACAGGTAGAAGGAACAAAAAATGGCTTGTGCATATTCTACCGGTTTTCACATATCCTATTTACCTACCATCTCTGAGATTTTCCATGGTGTCTGTTTTCCCCCAAAAGCACACCAAACTCACAATGTTTAATTGGTGACCTATGACAAATTCAGTCACTGGGGAATCACAACAGCTCCCGCCCTTGAGTATTGCAAGTCAGATAGGACCTGGGTAAATATCTTTACTGGCCTGAGAATTTACAAATTATTTCCCTTTCTTATAGTCAAATCTTATTGCTGTAATATTTCCTTAATTCCTCTACTCAAAACAAGGATTTATGTCTCTGTGATTTGCATCACTGCAATATGCATCTTATTTTAGTAGGAAAAACATATTACCTCTACATTAATTTATTCTTTACAAGGCCAGATTCTTTTATTTTAATTAATTTTTATTCTTCTGGTTATGTAAATTTTATTTGGCTTTTTCAATGATTTTTCTAAGGCAGTTTTTACAGGAGGATCAAGCATTTTTTTTTTTACTTATTAAAGTAAAATGTATACACAGTAAAATGCACAGATCATAAGTATGGCATTGAGAGTTTTCATAAATATGTACACCCATGTGAAACTCACACTAATAATGATATATAGTATTTCTACAACTGTAGAACATTCATGTATGTCCCATTCTAATTAACTACCATCTCCCATAGGCATCCAATGTCTTGATTTTTATCACCATAAATTAGTGTTTGCCTATATTATATAGACAGAATCTTACAGTGTGTATGCTTTTACTTCTTTTACTCAACATGTTTTTGAGATTCAAATTGTTGTACATACCAGTTCATTCCTTATACTGCTGATTACAATTACATTTTATGAATATACTGCAATTTGTTTATCTCTTTTTCTGTTGATACCGTTTGTTCTAAAAATTTTTTTCACTTTGTAATCATCTCTTGCTGGTATATAGATAGACAGTTGATTGTTACAGAACAAATCAATTGCCCATCAATGAACCAGCAGGAAATTCATCTTGTGAAATTACTAAATTTGACCATTAGTTCTACTTTTGTATATTCCTTGGGATTTTCTATGTAAAAATTCATATGCTCTACAAATAAAGTTTTATATCTTCCTTTCCTATCTTTTGTCTTTTTATTTGTCTTGATAGTCTCATTTCATTGATTGGGACTTCAGGTACAATATTAAAAATAAGTGATATGAATAGACATGTTTGGTTTAATCCTGATCTGAGGGGAAATCAGAGGGAAATACTTCATCATTAGTTATGATATTAGTGGTAGATTTATTTTTATGCCCTTTATCAGGTTTAGAATGTGCCCCTGTATTTCTAGTTTATTAAGAGTTTTGTTACACATGGGCATTAACTTTTCTCACATACCTTTTCTGCATCCATTAAGATGATCATATGCTTTTTCTCCTTTATTCTGTTAATATGACAAAGTGCATTGATTGATTTTTCTATTGTGAATCCAAACTTGTATTTTCAAACAAATCCCATACAATCATGCTGTACTTATATACTGATGGATTACATTTCCTGATATTTTGTTACGGACTTTTACATCCATATTCATGATGGAAATGTGTGAATTATTTCTTGTAATGTCAAGTAAAGTTTTGGTATCAGGGTTTTTCTGCCTTTATAATATTGATTGAGTTTCTACTAATGCCCAGAGTAAAGTTGTGCTTCAGTTTTAGCCAATAACTGATACATACCTTTAACTGGCCCAGTGTTTCAAAACATCTAATCTCTTCTCTTGGTTGCTAAAGTCACTGGGAAATAGGTCTACACATTTGCTACCATCATTTATCAATCTCTCATTCACAACAACGTCCTTCTCAATTAATCTACTTTCAGTACCACTCAGAAAGCTCTCAATGACTTCAATTTTAGTAGCTTCAGACTTGAATTCCAAGCCTGTATTTCAGTTTTCTGTCTTCTCCCATTAGAATATATATGATCACCTCATTCTTAATACTTTTAAAGTAGAACATATCACATTACCTTCCAGTTTACTCCACTTCTGAATTCTCAGTATTTCCCAATGGCATCAATATCATGCCTATTTCCTAAACTAAAAATCATATGTTATCTTTAAGTCTTGTTTCTCCTATACTTTATAGACAGTCAACTGATAGTGCCTATCAGTTCTAGTCATGAGATTCTTGTCATATTAAGATGCTTCTTTAAGTCTCACTGTTCAGATCTTTCTTTTTGCTTGTCTAGACTACTACATTGGCATTCTAAATGATATTTCTTCCAGCCTTCTCTCACCCCTCCAATCCATCTTAAACATTACTATGGATCTTATCTCCTGAATGCATATGTCAGATCTCACCATTTTCCTCTTCAAAAACAAACTCATAGTTATCAAGTTAGAAAGGCATTTCACATCCAAAGGCTGGAAATGCCATATTCTAACTACCCCCCAGAGTAATTTCTACACTTTTTCTTTATGTTCCTGTCCAGTATAAAAACTGAGTAACTTATTTTCCTTTGTATGCAACATATATTCCTGAATTCATTTCTGCGTTGATTTTAATTCCTTAATCTGGATCTTTTCCCCTTACCATACATACTATAAGGTAGTGTTTAATAATACAAACTCTGAAATGATCTTCTAATTTTATGATAAAATGATCAGATTCTAATTATACCAAATGTTTTCTATTGAACTATACAATTTTTGAAGGTAGGGTCTGAGTCTGATTCTTTATTGTTATCCCCAAATACACAGCATATTATTTTGCTTCTGGTAAAATTACAATAACTATTTGCTGAATGAATTAGTTTCCATTGACTTGCTTTCTTTATAAAAACAAAAACGTCATTGGTAGCCACTTTAAAGTGACAAATTGTCTTAGTCACATTAGACTAGATCTCTACAACTAAACTATGTCCTCAAGTAGGGTGTAAAGAGTTAGTTTAAGGACATTAATGTGTTTGAATCTGGGGAAATAATACAACTTTAAATTATTTACTAACCTAGGCCACATCATATCTTTGTTTTGAATCCCATAAAGAGTTTTAAGTTAAGTTCACTTGTGTGATCTGATTGAAATTATGAGATTTTATCATTTCTCTGGAGACCCTCAGTTAAGAGTGAAAAATCTTCAGACTTTTTAGATTTTTATTTTGGTTTCAGATAATTAAGTTTATTTTTAGATTTTATTTTATTAATTTTATTTTCATTAAAATAAATAGCCAAATTTATTTAGAATAGAATGATACCTTTTTACTCTCTGATGTGGAAAATAACAAGATTTAACAGAACACTTTGGCAACTGAAGGGCTCCAGCACCTTAGCTAGACAAGGAGACAATAGCAGGTATCTGGCATGGTAAGTCTCAGAGTGGCAGTGACAGTTGTTTGCTACCACACATGGGACTTCCTTTACAGCTCCCCAAAACTATTGAGGTTTGACAGGACTCTGAGGTCCTGCACAGGTAACTGGGGCATACATGTTAGAAATATGTGTGTGTTGTTATTGTTAATATGATCTTATTAACACCTTCAGATTACTAAGGACAGAGAAAATTGTTTCTCCACAGATTTCTGTCTTTTGTGTCTTTTGGTATTTCTACTATTATTTAATCATTTTTTTTCTCACGCTTACTGGAATGAGGAGGCATACACCAATGCTTACTCCAGAATCTTTTTTTTTTTTTTTAACCATCTTGGGTCAAGGTGGTCAATGTAATGCCTTTTATTCCCCCAAGATCACAAATATTGCAAAATCCTTTCTCCATTCATATAAATATTGAATTATACTGCATAGTTAAAATGCAAATTGTTTACAAATAACAGACCTAGTATTTCCAGTCTTTCAGATGAATATTTTAGTGTTTCTCACCTACCAAATCCTTGGGAATGTAGCCAAATATTTTGGACATCTAGGTAACTTAAACTTTTTAATAAACCATGACTTAATTTAACCATGACAAACTTTAAAATGAATCTTGTGAAGATCCACAGAGCAGAGCAATGATTTTCTTTGAATACTGATAGTTATTGTTCACTGACAATATGTCAGAAATGCCATAATATGCCACATTCACATAGGCTTCTGGCAACAGATATATATACCAGATCGTCCATGTGTATGAACTGTGTGAGTCCACTTATATGCAGATTTTTTTGGATAAATACAGGATAGCACTGTAAATGTATTCTT
This sequence comes from Neomonachus schauinslandi, assembly GCF_002201575.2. Taxonomy (NCBI): domain Eukaryota; kingdom Metazoa; phylum Chordata; class Mammalia; order Carnivora; family Phocidae; genus Neomonachus; species Neomonachus schauinslandi. Next base: position 67,899,499 of record NC_058412.1, read on the forward strand.
CCTTATAATTTTTAATAACATTTTCTTTTCTCTAGCTTACTTTATTGTAAGAATACTGTATATAATACATATAACATACAAAATATGTGTTAACTTACTATGTTATCATTAAGGTTTCTGGTCAGCAGTAGGAAAGTAATAGTTAAGTTTGGGGGAATTCAAAAATTATACATGGATTTTTGACCGTGCAAGGGGTTGGTGCCCCTAACTCCTATGTTGTTCAAGGGTCAATTGTATATGCACTTATACTTTGTGTATGAAAGTGTGTGTGTCTGTGCTGATAGTTTACAAACTGCAACTTACGGCGATTTTCTGTAAGTCTCCAAGGGTAGATATTTTGGGCAAAAATATACAGTTCATGACTATTTAAATTCTTAGAGGTTAAATTTACAACAGTGAGAACAGAATAGAAAGGCATTAGAATGATCTGAAAATATATACAGCAACTCCAAAGAGGTAGAAAAATAAATATCTTATAGTTTGGATGTAAATTATGCTTTTAAACAGTTTGAATCATTTGGATATTATTTGCATCTGTCTGCCCATTTGTTATAAAAGTCCTTTGCTCCAATGTGTGATTTCTTGTCTAAAATCAGGTAAACCTACCCTGCAAATGTGAAAAGATATCTTATATTAGCAACAATTCTAAAATATTTCTTTAGCCTGAAAAAACAAAATTGATTTGACAACACACATGAAAGTATAATGACGGGTTACTGATTTTTATTTTTCACACATTTTTCCTAAAGCTTTTGGATTCAGATTTTATGTGAATCACTCTGTATTTGTAAACCACACATTTTTGGTTTCAGTCACTGTATCAAATGGTTCCAGGTCTTTGCGGAAGTCATCCATGAATATAAGGAATGACATTTTGCTAGCAATGCACTTTATATTACAGTAACAAGCCTGAGCTTCTCTTTTGTGCAATGACCCTGAAATGGGTACAACTGGGAGAGATGAGGATCTAACAAGGTGAGTGAATACTTTTTTATTAGGTGAAGCAAACCATTTGCTCTGTCAATCTACTTTTGTGCTTCAATGATAATGGGACCTTTTAGAAACACAAATAGTCTCTCACATACCATACCTGATAAGTTTCCATTTGTTACATCTATATACAGATATACTGGATTTTTTCCAGCTGGCTTTCCTTCCTACAAAAGTTTCTGAAATTCAAATTCTTCTCATTATACCTGGACTCTATTCCTTGTTGAGGCTGCCAATGCATTTCTGGGTTTTAGTTCAACATAAAAAGAATTGTATATATAAATACAGATGAAACAGTATAATGACTCTTCTATATTCTTTTAGAGTTGTCTTGGTTTTAGATGCAGTCACTGTTTATTGAACCTAATCTCAGTTTTAATTTTGACTATTGATATCAATTCCCAGCCACTTACCACCCTCCTCTCCTGTCAACAATATCAATTGTAATTTCCAGAATATAATTTTTTTTATAGTCTTTGCTGGTATGTAATTTCTCTTTTTCTTTCAAACCTTGTGGTTTTATTCTGTATACACTGTGTGCTGCCCTCTGTTCAACACAAAGGAATATCTCATCTTTTAAACAACCCTGTTTTATCTCAAAGAAGGCTATGCAAAGCATGTATCATTGTGGTCTTGAGATGTTAACCTCGAGTTAACATCCTCGAGTACTAAAAAGTTAGTGATCCTATCTTGTTAAGATAAACTGCTATCAAGCCTAGTCAGGAAGCTGTATATGAAATTTAAAGTAGTGTTAAATTCAAGCAAGTTTAAGTAAAAAGAATAAATTAAACTAATTCTTGATACTTTTAGTCTGAAATCCTATATACAATACTGGTAGTTGCAAGAGCCAGATTTAGAATCTGGCAATCCTAATTCTCAGTTCTTGCTCTGTCAACCATTACAACTTTTAGTACTATAAAATATAAGTGTTAACTATATATATTATGTAAGTAATATAATTATTGCTTCCATTTCTACCTAAGTAAATGAGATGCCATAATTCATTTACATGCATGTATATGATATCATTCACATAATATCTGTATATCAGAATTATTATGGAGGTTTGCTTGAGAAAAGTACTTTTTGCAATATCCAACAGATAGTGGTTAGTACAAAGTCCATCAGAGAGTTGAAACTCAATAATAGTTGGGAGAGTGCATGTCAGAGATGTGCTGTCCAATATGGTAAGTATTAATCATATGTAACTACTTAATTTTAAATGCAAATGAATTACAACAGAATAAGATTTTTAAAAAAAAATATCAGTTCCTTAGGGGGCGCCTGGGTGGCTCAGTCGGTTAGGCGTCTGCCTTCGGCTCAGGTCATGATCCCAGGGTCCTGGGATCGAGTCCCACATCGGGCTCCCTGCTCGGCGGGAAGCCTGCTTCTCCCTCTCCCTCTCCCACTCCCCCTGCTTGTGTTCCCTCTCTTGCTGTGTCTCTGTCAAATAAATAAATAAAATCTTTAAAAAAAAAATCAGTTCCTTGGTATATTGGAAACACCATGTGCTCAGGAACTACATGGAACTTGTAGCTGTCAGACTGGATAGTACAGAAGCTTTAATAGAAAGTGTTGGTAGATGGAAAGGATAGTCTTTGGTATCAAGCAGACCTGACTTCAAATCTCAGCTCCACTACACTAGTACTGGGTGATTTTGACTAGGTTATTTTATGGCATCTATTAAGTGTCATATCGATCTTGAATTCTGAGTGTGGTCTGCTAAGACTTTTGTTTCACAGAGCCTTCAATGATCCTTGTGTAGCCACAGAATCATAGGGTTGTAAAACAGCCAAGCCACTTGAAGATAAACCCAGGGAAGATCCAAGGATATAGCACCACAAATCCAAATGAATTCCATGGTCTCTCTGTGACAAATCTTCACTCCATTTGTATGTTGTCTTCATGGTCTTCTGTTTACAGTTGCTTCCACTTACCACAGAGGAAAGTCTTTTGCCTCTCCAACTCCCTTAGAAATCCTCAAAGAATCCCTGTTTTTGTTACTATGCCAACTGCATCAATCAGTGTGGTTTGAGAGGGTGAAGTACAGTGATGTTGCAAAGGGCCCAGCTAAAATCAGTTTTAGGGACCAGAGATGTTTCATCATATTAAAGTTGCAGCTACCATTCAGATCATTGATGGAGTCGTTTTCCACTCCAAGGAAAAAGAAGCCTAACATGGAGGTCCACTAGTTGCCCTAAGACCCTGTCAGAGGACACAATGGCATCTACTATAAGTTACATGATGCATGCCTTGCAAAGTGTTGTGAGGAGCAAGTGAAAAGTCATCAATGAGGCACCATTTCAAATGCCTAGCTTATAGTAGAATTTCAACAACTGATAATTGTTGATTTTGGGTTGCTTTTATTAATTAGTAAGATACACAAAGAAGCTTGACTCTTTTTCTTCTCTCTTTTCCTAGGTAGTCTTGCATAAATGCAGAAATTAGCTGGTAAGAGGTATAAATGGTAAATCATTTCTGTAAGGCTTTATCCCAGCTAAAACTTTCCTTCAAAACTCTTCCACTAATTCTCTTTGCCAGTCAGACCATAGCTTACCCAAATGCCTTCCTTCACTATTCTCTTTTATCTACTTCGAATGTTCTTAAACTTTTTCCTTTTTCTTACTTCCCCTGTGGAACCTCACCTGAATGCTGCAGTCCACTTGGCTGCATTTTCTTTTCTGAATTGCTGTAGTAACTATTGTCTATATCTCATTATTATGGTGCACTTAATAAATTATAAGGTATATATTTTTTCCATATTTAAATGGTTCTGAATATGAAGTGGAGTGTGTCTTGTAATCAACGGTATCTCACAATCCCTGCTGGCTTAGAATAATATCCAGAATACAGAGTACTTTTAACTCACAGGAATCAAATGTTTATGGGAATGAGTTGGATGAGATGATGAATTAGACATTTTCTTTCTGGATAAATAGTAGTAAATAGAAAGTATATTCCATAGTTTAAATACTTAAATATTAAACATATATGAGTTATTACATTTCCCTATTATTGGTAATCATTTATTTAACTTTTGTATACCTAGAACTTCCATATGTAAAAATATTACTTCATAAGTATAGAACCCCCAAATTAGTATAGGAATGCATTTATGGCTCCTGATAAATGTTGACAAATTGTTTTCCAAAGTCATGTTATCAGTTTACAATTCCACCAGACAAGTATTTGCACTTCCTAAATAAGTGTTTGAATAATTTTAACTGTCCAGAGAATGTTCATCAGAAGATCAAGTCTTTCAGATTCAAATTCCCATGATATTTTCATGTCATATTGCTGGTTGTATAAAATAACAGAATTTGAGTTCATCCAGAGGGCTCCTATTTTTTATCAGTCATCATTTAGCAGACTATTGGTTAGAGACCCGAGTACCTTCAGAATCAATGGGAAATGTCCTTGATTTGTATATTCTGTTCATCACCCAACCTCAAAATTTCAGTATCAGGCTAGATTTTAGCATAGTGTATACTATAGTATATATAGTATATAGTATAGAGAAGTCTGTGGCAGAGTTACTAAAATAGAATTTCTGTTAAAGGCATTAATATATTCTCTAGGCTTGGTCCCTGTTATACAAGGTGTTGTTCAGTGGGCATCACTTGGGAGATTATTAAAAATGTACACTCTCAGGTTCTATGCCTACTTTTAAGACCTCCTGTATTATAAAGTGCCTTAAGATTCCCCTTTTGGTTCATATACACATCAACATTTAAGAATCACTGATATTGGTGGTTATGAAGTCACATTAAGAAATATTGTTCTTAGCTCTTAAATGTTTAACAGTTGCTATCATTTCTTTAGGTGACATTCACAACAAAAATGCAGAGAGAAGAATCCCTTTCCCCTCCATGGATCTGTGCTTTCTGTGTGTAATTATTTTTTTAAAGATTTTATTTATTTATTTGACAGAGAAAGAGAGAGCACAAGCAAGGTGAGCAAGCGGCAGGGAGAGAGAGAAGCAGGCCCCTGCTAAGCAGAGAGCCCGACATGGGGCTCCATCCCAGAACCATGGGATCATGACCTGAGCCGAAGGAAGACGCTTAATGACTGAGACACCCAGGCACCCCAATATATGTGTAATTCTTTTTAAAATTATTCTAATGTGTGACATTCCCATGACCTGACATTGTTTAACTTCCTGTCTCAGCTAATACTCTTTTAAGTCTAAGTTCCTCTTCTACTATTCCTAATAGGTTTGCTTTCTTATGTCCATAGCACTGTGAAATTTCAATAATCATTCACCATTTAGACAACTTAGCTGTTTCCAGTCATTCACTCAGATTTTTATTTTATTTTTATTTTCATTGAGAGTCAGTGGCAAAATAAATGAAGCAAATGGTTTTACTGTTTTAAAATGTGTATGTACCACAAAGATAATATTCTGAGAAAAATTCACTCAGGTAGGATCTCTGAAGAATAATGTGCTAAACTGCATTCATTCATTCAACAAATAATTAATGGGCATCTACAACTTGCTAGATCTAAGTACTAAGGATTTCACAGTGAACAAGAAGGAAAAAAAAGTCTTTATTCTCAGAAAGCTTACACTGTATAAACAGAGAATAGATGATGGCCAAGGAAGAAGTAGCCACAATTTTCAGATAGTGATGATTACCATGAAGAAAATAAAAGAGGGAAATGAGCCAGACTAGCAGAGAGTGTGGTAAGAGAATTATGGGCCACCATTTCTCTCTGAAACAATGCTAGTTTACATACATCAAATCTTAGCCCTATAGTTAGTATTTTGGTGCCAATTTAGAATTTTTTGTGTGTGGATAATATTTATCATTTCTACTGTCACCTTGGTTACTGTTGAGATCAAGAACCAAAAATTAAAATAATAGGGTTTTAGGGGCGCCTGGGTGGCTCAGTCGTTAAGCGTCTGCCTTCGGCTCAGGTCATGATCCCAGGGTCATGGGATCGAGCCCCACATCGGGCTCCCTGCTCAGCAGGAAGCCTGCTTCTCCCTCTCCCACTCCTCCTGCTTGTGTTTCCTCTCTCGCTGTCTCTCTATCTGTCAGATAAATAAATAAAATCTTTAAAAAAATAAAATAAAATAAAATAATAGGGTTTTAGAAGGAAATCCTTTCTACAAGCAGGATGTAAGATTCAATGATAAGTAATAAAGAGGGAAAGGAAAACCTGTTTGCTCTATAAAATATGAATAAGGTCATTTCCTACAACTTAGGTATTCTACATTGTTTTAATATATGGCTTGTTTATTTTTATATTCTTGTTTAGGATGAAATTGATTATATTAAATCATGGCCCAGAGAAGTTAATTAATTTATTCTAACTCACATATATTCCAAGGAACCAAACAAACAAATAAAAACATTGTAACTTGTGGATTTGTAACTCTACAATGCAGTTTCTTCTCTTTTTCTTCCTAACTACAAAGAAAATAGAGGATTGCTGGGCAAACCCCAATAAACAAAATGCTCAGAAGAAGCAATAGCTGGAAGTAAGAAAGACAATGGGGCAATGGCACAAATGCAAATGGAAACTTTGTGGACACTGGGGACCCAAGAAGGTCCAAAGCATCTATGAGGGGAGGTCCAGGAATGCAGTGTCATGCATATGGGACTTCTTTCTAACGCAGTCATTTCTTTCTGGTTCAGTATATCTTTACTCCAAAAAGACAGGAAACAAGTTCAGAAAGAAGAGTAGACAGCTATACCACATACTATACTAAATACTGTACAGCTATATGTAGATACGAGGATGAAACAAATAGAAAACTAAACTCAGAAACATGCCCAAAATATTTTTTAAAATATAAAGAAACCATATAGTGAGTTTCTGCTGAAAGTATTTCCTGACTCCTTTATAAAGAACCAATTATTATCTGGCTATCTGTTAATGACTGAATATTTGTGTCCCCTCCCAAATTCATATACTGAATCATAAGTCCCCTTGTGATGGTACTAGGAAATGGAGTCTTTGGAGGTAATCAGGTCATGAAGGTAGAGCTCTTACGAATAGGATTAAGGTCTTTATAAGAAGGAACAAGAGAGCTTTTTTCCCCTCTCTGCTCTCCTACCATGTGAGGATACAAGAACATGGCCAATTGCAAACCAGGAAAAGTGCCCTTATCAGAGATTACATCTGCAGGCACCTTGATCTTGGACCTCTTGGCCTTTAAAACTCTGGAAAAAAAACATTCTGTTGTTTAAAACACTCAGACTGTGGTATTCTTGTTATGGCAGCTTGAACTAAGGCACCACCTGAAAAATCTAAAATTATTCAATGTAGATGATGACTATTTCAAACATAATCCCTACAAAATGCTGTGTAGATATTGCTACACAGATCTTTTTTCCTTTTTCCCGTATTTAGTAATGATGATGATGATGATGATGATAAAATACATACAAACAAAGGATAGGAAAATGATAATAACATATAAGTAAGATCTATCTTTTGAAATAAAATATAAAAGTAGAAAAGATAAATATAATTTGGATAGAATTAAACATGTATATTTAGTAAAATTCAAGAAAGCATAGACCCTATGAATCAAGAGATGAACAAATAGATCCTATGAAACGTGATCACATTCAGGTGCTGGCAGAAATAAAAAAAATAATCTAAGGACAAAAACATAAATTATAAATTTAAAAACTACAATATAATCAGTAACAATGGAAAAGTAAGTAGATAATTGAGATAAACGACAAATTTGAGACTTTCTGTGAAGGTAGAAGTTAAAATGAAAAATCACAGGTGATCATGTAAGTGAATAAATATGGAGGACAGAAAATGTACATGCAGCAGGATTACACCTGATTGACAGTTTACAAATAAGAAACAGTATCTTTCATTGGTTGAAGAAAAATTAGATGATAGATTGTAATGAACCCCAGATTAAAATTGAAGAAAGTGGGGGGCTACTTAAGTTTAGCCTGATAAAGTTTAAAAGTTTAAGTAACAAGAAAAAATTCCTAAACATACAAAGAAAAAGGAATATTAAACAAAATGAACAAAAAAAATCATATCAAAGAGTTGCAAGCACAGAAAGAGAAATAAACCTGGTTTCAGCTTTCTCCACTGAAGTTCTAAATTCCATAAGACATTGGCACAAAATCCACAGAGGACTTTCATGACAAGGATGGTCAAAGATTAAGATTAATAACACTTTGCCCAGTCAAGTTGTTAATGCAGGAATACCCTGGGTGGCGGGGGGGGGGGGGGGGGAAGATTAGATTTGTAAGAACCAATGAAATAAATTTTGAATTTTAGTCCTAGAAGAAAAGAAATGAAGCTATGATCAAACCATGAAGAGTCAAAATAAGGATCTTTAGACTTTAGGTTTGAAAAAATGTGATTGATATTGCATTGACCACCGACACCTGTAAATAGAATTAATTCTAGGGCGCCTGGGTGGCTCAGTTGGTTGGGCGACTGCCTTCGGCTCAGGTCATGATCCTGGAGTCCCGGGATCGAGTCCCGCGTCTGGCTCCCTGCTCGGTAGGGAGTCTGCTTCTCCCTCTGACCCTCCCCCCTCTCATGCTCTCTGTCTCTCACTCTCTTTCTCTCAAATAAATAAATAAAATCTTTAAAAAAAAGAATTAATTCTAAATACATGTAAATAAGGTTGCAAAATAGAATGCAAATTTAATTAATAATTCTTAAAATAGAGCATGCAAAAATGTCAAAATGGTTTAATCATGAACCTGAGGACTGAATAACTTATAAATTTAAAGCATAATTTTATTTAAAAGGTAATTGAGAAGGTCAGAAGTAGGAGAAAATAAATATGAGCTACTTTCTGTGTTTTTTTTTTTTTTTAAGATTTTATTTATTTGTCAGAGAGAGAGAAAGAAAAAGCACAAGCAGGAGGAGTGGCAGGCAGAGGCAGAAGCAGGCTCCCTGCTGAGCAAGGAGCCCAATGTGGGACTCGATCCCAGGACCTTGGGGTCATGACCTGAGCCGAAGGCAGATGCTCAACCAACTGAGCCACCCATGCATCCCATGAGCTACTTTTTAAAAAAACTTATCTCACGAGAGAACTTTAATATAGACTAATTTTGAAACATAATACAAAAGTTCTCATGTGTCAAGTATTGTATACTTTTTATTCTTTAGAAATTTTACAGAAAATATTTAAAAGCATAACTCATTTAGAAAAAGATTAAAATTTATCAAAAAGAGAAAAGAAACCTGTGATTTTATCTGGAAGGTGGACTAACATACTTGAAAGTTCTCTCAGTACAAATATGTAACTATGTTGCAACATAAAATAACTAGCTTAGCTAACAGAAAATAATAAATAAACATTTACAATTGAAAGACCAAGACGTGTGTATGTTTACAGTGGCTTTATTCATAATAGCCCACCTGGAAACAATCCAAATGCCTATCAACAGGTGAATGGATGACTAAATTGTAGCTTAGTCATACCATGGAATATTACTAGGCAATAAAAAAAGAATGGACTGCTGACACATGCACCAATGTAAACAAATCTCTAAAATATTTTCTTTTTTTTTTTCTTTTTTTAAAAGACTTATGGGCGCCTGGGTGGCTCAGTTGGTTAAGCGACTGCCTTCGGCTCAGGTCATGATCCTGGAGTCCCTGGGTCAAGTCCCGCATCGGGCTCCCTGCTTGGCAGGGAGGCTGCTTCTGCCTCTGACCCTCCCCCCTCTCATGTGCTCTCTTTCTCTCATTCTCTCTGTCTCAAATAAATAAATAAAAATAAAAAAAAATCTTCAAAAAAAATAAAAAATAAATAAAAGACTTATTTATTTATCTTAGAGAAAGGTGGGGGAAGGGCAGAGGGAGAGGCAGAAAGCATCCTAAGCAGACTCTGAGCTGAGTACAGAGCCCAGTGAGCATTGAGTGCAACATGGGACTTGATCTCAAGACCCATGAAATCATGACCTGAGCCAAAACCAACAGTTTAAACGCTTAACCAACTGAGCCACTCAATCGCCCCTCTAAAATATTTTCTTGAGTGAGAGAAAACAGTCATAAAATAATATATGCATGATTCTGTCTACATGAAAGTCAAAAAACAGGCAAAACTAAGCTATGGTGATAAACCTGAGAACTTGGGTTGCCTGGTGACAGGGGGACTGATCAGAAAGGGATTTGAGAAAATATGTCAGGGTAATAATATTGTTCTCTATCTTAATTGGGGTGTGGTTTATATCTCTTTGAACTGGACACTTAAGATCTGTGCATTTGTTAGTATGTAAATACTAACTCAAAAAGGAAAAATTCCCTAGGTAATGTCACTCTGATGTGTATCTAGAGTGAAATAAAATCACAATAGTATCATACCCTCCGCAATGAAAAATTTAAAACTTCTGCACAGAAATTTTTTTAGATGCCTCCCACACATTCTCTCATTTGATGACCCTGACTCCTACTTCCTCCCAGAGAAAAAGTAGAAGCCATCAGTCAGGATTCCATCAACTACCCCATAACCAGTTACGTAACTTCCAAATTCTCAGTATCTGCTCCCTGTCCCTTCTCCCCCTCTAATTTGTATGCACTCAAATATGCTATATTTCTTTCTTTCTTTTTTGCCCTGTACAGTAAACATATCAGGGACTATACCTTCTCTCTCTTCCTTATTTAATATCTTATCTTTTCAAATTTTCCTCCTTAATTACAAAAACCAGGCCTTTGACAAATATACTGTAGATTTATTCATCTCCTGATACCATCCTACTCTGTCCCTTTTAACTATGTTTAAACTATGTCTTTGTTTCCATTTCCTCATATTTCATCAATTTTAATGCACAATAATTCTATCAAACTATTATCCCTAAGGCCTCCTTTTGAACTTCATGCTGCTATATACAATGATCATATTTAGATCTCAACTTGAATTACACTGAATAATTTTGACTGTTGACTTTTGGTTCCATCATAAAACCCTCCTTTCTCTTGATTTTCTGGGCAAGTAACTTCAGTATTTATTCTTTCTTTTTCTGTCCCTTATCTCAGGCTCAGTCATCACCATCAGCTATGTAAATGTTGAAATTCCTAAAGGAATATTCTATTTCCTTTCTTCTGTTCACTTTCTACTTTCCCCCTAACTAATTTCATCTATGCCATGGCTAGATATTGAGGTAGGATGTATGTTACCAAAACTCAAAAATACAAGGCAAGAGTCAGGGTGTTATAAAAACAACATCAAGAAGGGAAACAATTAAAAAAAACAAAAGACTATAATAAATATTATATATAATAGAATGGAATTTTATAATAATTCTGAGATTGAGCAACAGTGGGCTGGAAAAAAAATAAGGCAAAGAAAACTGGTAATTTCTTGTGTGATGTACAGTCAGTGTTATACAGAGGATAGAAGTGGATTTCAACTTGTCTTAAAGAGACTGGCTAATTTAATCACTTGACAGTTACCACCATTGTACTGGGTGATTTTTGTTTGATGGTGCTCTTAAATATAAAATATTTCCACCATTTAATAAAGTTATACTTAATGACTTATTATAGTTGAAATAACTTTAGTAATAAATACTGTTTTTAATCAAATTTTGTCAGTTTTGTAAGCTGTTTTTTTTTTTTTAATTTTTTATTTATTTGACAGAGAGAGAGCGAGCTAGAGAGGGAACACAAGCAGGGGGAGTGGGAGAGGGAGAAGCAGGCTCCTGGCCGAGCACGGAGCCCAATGTAGGGCTCCATCCCAGGACCCTGGGATCATGACCTGAGGCAAAGGCAGTCACTTAACCAACTGAGCCACCCAGGTGCCCGCTTTCCAACAATATTAAAATCTATATCAATGGTAGTGACTGAGGACTGAGAAGTACATCCATTGAGCTTTTCATACATTCTATATAGAGACTCTATATAGAGACTTTTCATACACTCTATATAGAGACTCAAAAACTCTATATTGAGTTTTAGACTCAAAAGACTATGCTAACTTTGTTAATTTAATGTTGGTTATTAAATATTATTTCCTCTTTCACTAAGTAATCAGGGAAATTGATAGTCTACACTCTGCCTCATCTGCATTGTTTTGAAAGCAGTGGCTGGTATTTCCATAGCCAGTTATATTTCTAAAATGCAAATCTGATTATCTAACTCTTCCTCAATTTTTAATGCTGCTATATTGTGCACATGTTAAAATTATAACTCAGTGTTTTGGGCCCCAAACACTTCATAATCCCTACCAATATTAATCATGTTGTAGCTCCAGAATATGACCTCTTTTCCAAACATTCCCATTTCATCTTGGCCCAGCAAATGTGTATCCCAGATAGGAAGGCTCCTCTCTCCCAGCAAAGAGTTTGATTATGAATTAAATACTTCCTTTGTACTCCGTTACAACTTGTCTATATGCAGGTCTTCCTTTGAGTTCTCAAAGGTAGTAACTATGGGACACCTGGGTGGCTCAGTGGGTTAAGCATCTGCCTTCTGCTCAGGTCATGATCCCAGGGTCCTGGGGGATCAAGTCCCCAGTCAGGCTCCCTGCTCAGCAGGGAGCCTGCTTCTCTCTCTCCCTCTGCCTGCCGCTCCCCCTGCTTGTGCTCTCTCTCTCTGACATATAAATAAATAAAATCTTAAAAAAAAAAAGGTAGTAACTACGTAGACTTCCATCACCAAATACTAATTTTGCCTAGGGTGTGAATTCTTTCTGTACCCTCAGAGCTGAGCTTAGAACCTGGTGCACCTTAAATGTACAGTGACTGACTAAATAATTAAAAAAGAAATGAATCATTGAATAAATAAAGGAAACTGACCACTGACCCCATTCAAATAATGGCTTATATAAAGCTATATAACAAACAAATATTAAACATAAAAATGACTTTCATTCATGTATTTATTCTGTCTTATTGGTATTTTTTTAAACTCATTTACCTATGTCTATAATAAAGCATAAGTCATAAATAGTTGTCAACTTAAAAACTTCTAAATAACTTTGTATGATTCTGGAGCAAAAGGACAGATACCCTTGACAAGCTTCTCCCATTTGCTAGTGGGCCTCTTGCTGATCCTTTAACACGGACTGGAAGTGGGAAGCCATATTGTTAGGGGTGTAGAGCTTTCAAATGTGGTAAACGCAGTTTGTGTGCCAGTTTTGATGTTTCATTTGAATCAAAATAAGAATGAATTTGGGAGGAAAACTTTTGTCTCTGAAATGGTACCTATCCTTAGTATAAATGCAGCATAATTAAGATTTTTTTTGCAGCATACCATGTTACACAAGGAAATAGTTATCTTATGTGTAGCCAGGGTACAGCATGGTTCACACACACATGCATACACAATAAAAAGAAACACTGTGTTAGTAAAGTAAAAGATAATGAATCAGATTAACTTGTAGTTTATTTTTCAAATACCATTTTAAATCTATTTCGAGTCAACTTTATTGTACCTGATTCTATATAATAGATATTACACTTTCCTAAAAGTTAATTTTTGTTGACACCCCAGAAAGCACACAATAGCTTAGTCATACATTTATTCAACAAATACTTGTCAAGAGAGAAAGATACTAAGTGTCCAATGGTAAAATGGTAAATACAGTCTTATTTTTTATGCAATTTACAACTAGTAAATACTAAAACAATGGAAAAACTGAGTATATATGTATTTTTTACCTTAGCTTAGTTATCATACCTTAACTTCATTATTATACATTTTGTTTTAATAAGTAAATAAGTGACTGCTATTATGACTAAATGAGGTAGTCACTTAAAATTTTTACTGGACAAATTCTTAATATTTTATTTCCCAAACATAGTAATTTCAGTAAGGTCTATATAGCATAATGAAACAACACCTCAAATCATATTTTAAAATCTCTTTGTCAGCATGTTTATGTCACTATTTGACTGTTTGGGATCTAGAACAGATATACCATACCAACCAGAGGAAAAAACTGTGCCCTGAAGCAGTCAGAGAAAGGATTTCAGTGTCAATGATTCCAGATCTGCAATCTTCAGCAACACAGTTTTGTACAATAGTTTACAACTGAAATATCTTACCATTTCAGAACAACTAATCAGGCATTTTTCAAAAGCATTTAATTGTTGTTTTAATCTGTAATTCGAAAGAGATCAGAGATAAAGTCTTAGCCAACTTCATCATTCTTGTAACTCATCCTCCTCATTAAAAGTTTTAGACTCAAAAGACTATGCTAACTTTGTTAATTTAATGTTGGTTATTAAATATTATTTCCTCTTTCACTAAGTAATCAGGGAAATTGATAGTCTACACTCTGCCTCATCTGCATTGTTTTGAAAGCATATTAAATAGCTTTTTATAGAGCTTGAAAGTCAGAGAAACATGCTAATCTAACACACACACACACACACACACACAATAATGATATGAAAAACCCAGTTTTAGAACAAGAAGTTCATCACGTTTAAAATGTCTTTTTAGGGGCGCCTGGATGGCTGTCATTAAGCGTCTGCCTTCAGCTCAGGTCATGATCCCAGGGTCCTGGGATCGAGCCCCATATTGGGCTCCGTGCTCCATGGGAAGCCTGCTTCTCCCTCTCCCACTCCCCCTGCTTGTGTTCCCTCTCTCACTGTGTCTCTCTCTGTCAAATAAATAAAGAAAATCTTTAAAAATAAATCAATAAAATGTCTCTTTAGAATTTATAAATGCAAAAAGAAATCTAACATGATATAAATATTTTGCTTTTTAAAAGTATTTGTATCAATACAGTTATTATCATATATACAGACACACATATGTATACACACATGCTCAAACACACACACACACACACACACATATATAATATATGGAGACCTGAGTTGAATTTCTTGTAATTATTACATATTACTAATGGTATCAAATCTCCATTGGTTTCCTTTATATAACAAATCCAAAAATTATGACATACACCTATATTAAATATCAGATATACAATTTGTAAATAGAATCTGCATCATGACCTATAGTCTTTTAAGAATTTTAATATTCATACTTGCCTAGTCCTTTTTCTCTAAGTGAAATAAAGACTTTACCAGGCAGTAAATACCAACTTAATGAAACCACCTTATTCCCAATAGAAATGGACATTCCCTAATAAGACCTCTCATGAACTCATTTGTAACTTTCATATTGTGTTGATTAATTCATTTCTTTCAGTCATTCTATCTTAAAGCATTCATTTAGTCAGTCTGTTAGTCATCCTTACTCAAAAATATTTGTGGAAGCATTTATACAAGAGGTTAGAGTTGATAAAATGAGTAAAACACAATGTCCATTCCATGAAGCCTGCTGTTTAAAGAGAAGACAGATATAGAAAGAAAGAAATTTAAGGTATGATATGTTCCCTAATATTGCAAGTTAAAAGAAGGCTTTAGTAAAGGAAATAACTTTTGAACTGAGTTGTACAGACAGGTGTGATTTCTCTAAGTGCATGAGTGGGGTGATCTCTCATAGGAATGAACAGTATGGTGGATTTTGGGGACCGTATGTTGTTTGTTCAGGCTGGAGGGTGATGAAGGAGAAGGAAGTGCTATTGCTGGAGAGGTGTGCAGGGGGCATACCAAAGACTGCCCAGGGTCTTTACTGTGCAACACTTAAATAAATACAACCCTATCCCTTTTTCCTGCATTTCTTACCTTGGCTAATGGAATATATACTTATCTCTTCATTCAGAACAGAAATCTGAGAAAGATCCAAGATCACTACCTTTCTCATCTCTTGACATGCAGGTGGGTCCTATTTCCTAACTCTATCTCTAATCCATACCCAACCTCTGTCTCCAACTTCCTCTATTAAACTGTCATCATCTCTTTCCTGGGTTACTGCAGTAGCCCCGAATGTATTTTATCTGCCTATCCCCCATGTATTCACCATGTTGTTCCAAAAATAATACCTAAAAACAGTGAAGTTTTAATAATGTCATCACCTGATGAATGGGACTTACTACTTCACCTGCATGTGAAATGCTTTTTTTCTTTCTAATGCATTGTCACTTCCTGGAGGACAAATGTGATTAGTCATTTTTGTGTCCTCAAAAGCAGCTATAATGTGACATTAGCTAATAGTAAGATTTAACAAATACCTGTTAAATGAATAAATAAGAAACATTCTTAAATTTCATCAAAGCCTCCAAATAACCTCTATTAAACAAACATAACTTCTAAAAAGTCTTATTTCTGGGGTGCCTGGGTGGCTCAGGTGGTTAAGCTTCTGACTCTTGATTTCGGCTCAGATCATGATCTTAGGGTTGTGAGATCAAGCCCCACCTCTGGCTCTGGGCTGAGTGTGCAGCCTGCCTAAGATCCCTCTCCCCCTGCCCCTCCCCCACTTGTGTGCGCATGCTCTCTCTCTCTTTCTCTAAAAAGAAATAATCTTATTTCAATCTTTTTTCTTCTACCCAAGCTCATATGTTAATTTTCAATTTCTGGATTTTCTTCACTTTTTTTCACATATTTTCTGCTCCAAAGCAAAAGAGCAAAAAACAAAACAAAATAAAAACAAACAAGCAAACCAAAAAATAGTTGATTAAATTCCTGGTACCTTATTATCTTACTACTTGGTCTGCATGAATATAAATGTTCTGACTAATTAAATACAATCTCCAGGGATTGGCTGTGAGATCCTATGTGATTGCATGCTGTATTTCATACCAGGTCTGAAGTATAGTCCTGGCAACTAGCAAAACATCAATAATCATTAATTGATGTTGAGTGGAAATATGTAGCCAATACATTTGATATTTGTTTCTCCCACTTGCTCTTTTTATAACCATATGTTTTAATTTTTCATTAAAATTCAATGGGATAATTAATTCAACATGAAAATGGTATGTGACTGATGTCAAGGCACTTCATGAATTGCTGCTATGGTAAAATCATTTTACATTATATATACATTATATATATTGTACATTATTCTAGGGGGTTTAACCTCATTCAGGAAGAGTACCTATACACTCAAAAGCTAAAGACTATAATACCATGCTGATTGTACATGAAAACTATTGACCAAAATAAAGAATGATGAACTAGCAGGTAGGTTACTTGGAGAGTACGGGAGAATGCCAAATCATGTATTTTGTATTTAAAAAGGAGCAGATTCAGCTTTGTCATTGTTGAAATGTGTCATTTAAGGATCAAAAGAACAGAAAAGCCTACCTACAAAACACACACACACAAAATCTCTGTACCAGAAAAACAATTTGGTCAACTAATCTTCAACAAAGCAGGAAAGAGTATCTAATGGAAAAAAGACAGTTTCCTCAACAAATGGTTTTGGGAAAATTGGAGAGCCACATGCAGAAGAATGAAACCGGACCATTTCCTTAACGCCATGATGAAAGACCTAAATGTGAGACAGAAAAATAACTTGGACTTTAAAAAGAATGAAAGGCTCCTGATGAATGCTGAGTTATTTACAGATGGTTCATCTTCCTTTCTGCTCTAGGACATACAAGCACTGTTGACCATGAATGCAAAGGAAACTGTGCTGTTTTTACTATGTCCCACTTCACAATCCTCTTTCCTGGGCTCATGGAAAACTAAACTTCCCATACCCTTTGGTTTTGAGAATGACTATGTGAACAGTTCTGACTAAAGAAATGTATAAAGGGTCACTTTCAGCCTCCTGCACACTTTTCCAGTCAATCTTTCCTTTTATTCTGGCAACTAAAGATGCCTTGTATTAAAAGGGTTGAGATGTAGATTTTATTTCAAGCCATCCTTAATAACTGTATGAAAGACATCTGCCATTGAGAGTTGAGTACCTACAACACATTTTATAAGAGCAAGAAATAAACTTATATTATGTGAAACCATGTGATTTGAGGTTCTCTCTCTCTTTTTCCTTGTATTTCAAGATAGAATTTCCTATTCTGACTAATATACTGCATTTGTCTGTAACTTTCCTTGTCTTTATTCTGAATTTATTTTTTTTGGTAGAATTTACACCTTTTCTGTGCTATTAGTCTCTCCTCCAAAAATGAGCCTCCTGCACCGCAGAAATAGTAAAATTTTGTCTGAATTGAGACAGTAGTTTTTACTTTGTTATTAATACTCTCAGGTTGTTTGCTTTCTGTATAGAACATTCTTTATAAAGACACTTTTCTTCACTCCTATTTTAATTTGATTGTGAGGAATAACTGTGTACATCTCTTTTACCAGCTTCTAGCTATTCAGCAACACTGGAAATAAGTATAGGCTTATCTGACAGGCTATTATACAGGTAAATTTAAGAAATTAAGAAGCTAACTGATTTGGGGTGGGGATGCAGATTTTTAGGTGAAAGCATATATAATTATGATGCCATCAGGTTGGTGACTGAATATTCTTGTTGTTGGATTAAACTAAATGTTATAATTAATGATGTTTAAGATAGTTTTAGCCTGAAACTTTTAAGTCCTCAAATAACAACAACAGCATACATTTAATGAGACACTTAGGGGTTCTTAAGAGATCCAATATTACTAGCAAGCTCACAAAATCACTTTCACAATAAAAACCAAAATGAATGTTCATGTTTTTCTATCTTCTTAACTTTGACAATCCATGTTGATATGAAAGTATGACCTCATCTCATCTTATTATCAGTAACCGTCCCTACCATCCCAGGCAAAGGAAATGTTAGAATACTTCTCCAAACTTGAAGTAACATCAAAATGCAAAGAACCAGAGAATTTTGGACTAACATAACTTAGGATTTGTGCCAGGAAACCCCTCAAAATAATTTTTGGATCGTTTTCAGTTGTTTATATAAAATGTATTTTTTAATCTACAGGGGGTGTTATATGTGAGTTCATGAACATATTTTTAATGAATAAACAACTTTAAAGTAAATAATTGATTTGTGAAAATTTAAATGTTAGTATTCGAGCTAGTGTGATACCCATAACAATTCTTTTGATTCAGGATGAGAGAAAGAAGGGGAATAGTAAATTAATATAATTCAAACACACACACCATTTATTATGGTCTGCATCCAACAGGGATTGGCCTGGAAAAGTAGTGAAGTTTGATGAATAAAGACAAAATCAAATGAATATCTTAACCATTTTGAACAAACTTTTCCAGAATCCCAACAGCATAAAGGGCATTATACAAAATTCTGGTTGTCAGAGATATAAAACTATTCTAGACTCTTTTTTTTTTTAAGTTAAAAATGACTATTGTTTCTGACATCATAACACATTTGCACTACAAAAGGAATTCAACATACAAATTTAAGTAATACAGAAAAGCACAAATGGAAAAAGGAAAGTATAAAAGAGAGAGAGAGCACAAGCAGGGGAAGCGGCAGGCAGAGGGTGAGGGAGAAGCAGGCTCCCTGTTGAGCAAGGAGTCTGACATGGGGCTGGATCCCAGGACCCTGGGATCATGACCTGAGCCGAAGGCAGGTGCTTAACCGACTGAGCCACCCAGGCACCCCCACTGTTAACTTTAGATGAACCTCAATCTCAACATGCCTTTCTATATTTATCTTCCTACCTGAATAAATTTAATGAGAGACAGAAAATATTTTTATAGAAATCGCTTCATGCTAAACATGTTACTTTTAATGAAACACAATTTTGACTCAATTAATTAATGTAAGTAAGCTTTCTCACCATGAAGAAATCTGTAGTTAGTAGAGTAAGGGATCACTTTCTAATCTTTAAGAGATGGAGTCAATTTTTCAGCTGCGTGTTTCAATTTTAGAGGATATTTGAATCCCCATCAAAATGATCAGATAAATAGTGCTCTTCTGCTTTCTCTGTCCTCCCCCACCCGCCAATTTTTGAAAGCTACATTATTATTTATACATTGTCAAAGTTTATAAAATTCATATTCTGCTTTACAACCTTCATTTCCAGAGATGTTTGGTATGAATTCTATTTTTAAATGGATTCAGTACTCTCAGGCAGTCCTTTATGACAGGTTTTCCATTTCAGATTTTATTTTGTTTTGCTTCATCACTTAGTTGACTGGAGTTATTTATCAAATTTGCTTTTTTTTTTCCTTCAAAAATGGCCCATAAATGCTGTATTCCCTGAGTTTCTGCATGCCTGAAAATATCTGTCATTCTGTATCGTTTTGTCCTGTTTTATTGTACTTGAAGGACAATTTGGTTATCTGTAAAATCTTGGCTCAGGTTTTTATTTTCCCTCAGAACTTTGTAGCTATTGCATCATTAGATTTTGTCATTTAGTGTTGCTGTAGAGAAATCTAAGGCCAGACTGAATTTGTATTTTTCCACAATAGATGACTTGTTTCTTTTTGTGCCCAATTACCCGAAGAATGCTTTCTTTGTATTTAAAGTTTAATAAATTACATATTATTGCCAATTGTTCTATACACATTTATTTTCTATAATATCTCCTAATGTATTTATTTCTTATAATATCTATGAATGGCAGTGTTTTAGGGTTTCTACTTCAAAAATAAAAATTGTATTGGGTCATCGCTGTCTGATTTCTCAAATTATCACCTTCATTTTTGTTGCTTTGATCTTCTCTGAGTTCATTATTATTTCACCAAAACTTTATGTTCATAATTTTATTTTAATCTACCCCTTTGTTGTTTTTGATGTTTCTAAATTATTCATTAGTTCTATAATGGGTTTTATTTTGTTTTTTACTTTATTTTACTAAGTCTACAATATCCTTTTTTATATTTTAATATCTCATCTTTGGGTTTGTTTTTTTAAGATTTTATTTATTTGAGAGAGAGAGCATGAAAGAGAAAGAAAGAGAGAGGGAGAGAGAGAGAGGAGCACAAGCAGGGAGAGGGAGAAACAGGTTCCCCACTGAGCAGGGAGCCCAACGTGGGGCTGGATCCCTGGACCCTGGGATCATGACCTGACCTGAAGGCAGACACTTAACCAACTGAGCCACCCAGGTGCTCTGAGTTTTTTTTTAATGATACCCAAAATTTATTAAGTTTTCATGAGTGGGGGAATGTATTCTGTTTCTAGGGCTACATTTTGATCTGAGGTAGGTTCGCTGTACTTTAAAAAAAAAAATCTATTTTTTCTTATAATATGCATGCAGACTTATCATACCCTTTTCTTTTTTTTCAACCCTTTTATTAACTCTTTTTATTTAAAATTCTGATTTATAATTTCATAAGTGTCTGGACATAGACATACATAAATAATTTTGATTACATGTCACAGTCATAAATGCAGATCTTGGAAGGCTGAGATTGAGTAACACCATCTGGACTGACAATAAGTCCATAGTGTAGCATAATGGATATTTATTTTTTTGTCTGTTTGTTTATATTTCTGCATTTAGCCCCAGGAACCTTTTTTTTTAAGTTTTATTTTATTTTATTTTTTACATTTTGACTCCTTCCATTCATTTCTCCTACTCCCCACCATGTTGCTGGCAACCACCATCTCTTCTCTGTATCTATGGGCTTGTCTTTTATTTGTTTTGTTTTGTTTTTAAGATTCCACATATAAAAAAAATCACATGGTATTTATCTTTTTCTTATTTCACTTAGCATAATGCCCTCAAAGTCCATCTACGTTGCTGCAAATGGCAAGTTTTTTTTTTAATGGCTTAATAATATCACATTGTATATGTATACCATAATTTATTTTCCATTCATCCATCAATGGACTCTTAGGTTGCTTCTGTATCTTGGCTATTGTAAATTGCACTGCAACGAACATGAAGGGGCATTTATCTTCTTTGAGTTAGTGTCTTCATTTTCTTTGGATAAATAGCTACGAGTGGTATTGCTGGATCATATGCTAATTCTATTTTTAATTTTGGAGCAATCTCCACACTGTTTTTCATAATGGTTGCACCAATTTACATTACCACCAACAGTGCATGAGGGTTCCCTTTTCTCCATATCCACTCCAACACTTGTTATTTCTTGTCATTTTTTAAAGATTTATTTATTTATTTATTTGAGAGAGAGAGAGAGAGCACGTGAGTTGGGGGAGGGGCAGAGGGAGAGGGAGAGAATGTTCAAGCAGACTGCCTGCTAAGCATGGAGCCTGGCACAGGGCTAGATCACATGACCCATGAGATCATGACCTGAGCCAAACCCAAGAGTTGGATGCTCAAGTGACTCAGCCACCCAGGTGCCCCTAATTCTTGTCTTTTTGATAATATCTATTCTAACAGCTGTGCAGTGATATTTCACCATGGTTTTGACTTACATTTTTCTGATGACTGATGATGGTAAGCCTCTTTTCATGTACCTGTTGGCCATGTGTATGTCTTCTTTGGTAAAATAAAATGTCTATTCAGATCTTCTGCCCATTTTGTAATCAGATTGTTTATTTTTTAACTATTGAATTCTGTGAGTTCTTTATGTATTTTTGGTATTAAACCTTTATCAGATATATGATTTGCAATAATTATCTCCCATTCAGTAGGCTGCCTTCTCATTTTGTTCATGATTCCCTTTGTTGTACAGAAGCTTTTCAGTCTAAGGTAGTTCCACTTTTTTTAAAATTTTTGCTTTTGTGGATTTTACTTTTGGTATCAGATTCAAAGAATCATCACCAAGACCTAGTCAAGAAGCTTACTGCCTATGCCTCTTCCTAGGAGTTTTATAGTTTTAGATCTTACATTCAAGTCTTTAATAATTTTTTAGTTAATTTTTGCATATGGTGTAAGATAAATGTCTGGTTTCATTATCTTGCATGTAGCTGTCCAGTTTTCTGAACACTATTTGTTGAAGTAATGAAGTAAAGAGAAAATGAAGATGGAGGGAGAAATTTGGGGTAGATACTAGAACTTTCAAATAGAATTCAGTGTGATGTGCTCCTAAAAAATCTTCTATTGTGTTCTTGATTGTATGTGGACAACTACAGCTTATAAACCATAAATCTGGGGAGTACGTCAGTCTCTCCTTCCCGCAACCCTTCTAATTCATCAAGTTGTCTTATGAAAGAGGGAAAAAACCCTCAATTTGTTTATATATACCACATCTTCTTTATCTGTTCATCTCTTGATGGACATCTTGGCTCTTTCCATAGTTTGGCTATTGTGGACATTGCTGCTATAAACATCAGAGTACACGTACCCCTTTGGATCACTACATTTGTATCTTTGGGGTAAATACCCAGTAGTGCAATTACTGGGTCATATGGTAGTTCTATCTTCAACTTTTTGAGGAACCTCCATACTGTTTTCCAGAGTGGCTGCACCAGCTTGCATTCCCACCAACAGTGTAGGAGAGTTCCCCTTTCTCCGCACCCCCGCCAACATCTGTCGTTTCCTGACTTGTCAATTTTAGCCATTCTGACTGGTGTGAGGTGGTATCTCACTGACGTTTTGATTTGGATTTCCCTGAAGCCGAACGATGCTGAGCACTTTTTCATGTGTCTGTTGGCCATTTGGATGTCTTCTTTGGAAAAATGTCTGTTCATGGGCAGAAGGTTGCTGGAGTGGTGGGGGGTGGGAGGGATGGGGTGGCTGGGTGATAGACATTGGGGAGGGTATGTGCCATGGTGAGTGTTGTGAATTGTGTAAGACTGCTGAATCACAGACCTGTACCTCTGAAACAAATAATACATTATATGTTAAAAAAAAGAAGATAGTAGGAAGGGAAAAATGAAGAGGGGGAAATTGGAGGGGGAGACGAACCATGAGAGACTATGGACTCTGAGAAACAAACTGAGGGTTCTAGAGGGGAGGGAGGTGGGGGGATGGGTTAGCCTGGTGATGGGTACTAAAGAGGGCACGTATTGAATGGAGCACAGTGTGTTATATGCAAATAATGAATCATGGAACACTACATCAAAAACTAATGATGTAATGTATGGTGATTAACATAACATAATAAAATAAATGCAAAAAACAAAAGAAAGAGGGAAAAAAAAGAAACAGGAAAAACAAACAAAAAACAACTTCCCTCCTTAGAAGAAAGAAGAAATATCATTGCATTCTCCATTAGGGTGACTTAATTAACAACTCACGCACTACCCAACTCTCATTTTCCAGAAAGATTAGTTGGCCAAATTTTAGTGAGTCCTGAAAAGATATATTTAGCAGTCCCTTTTAACATGTGGAGAGTTCATATTTACCACAGAGTTTTGATAAAATATGCTCAATATTTTGGGCCTTAAAATTTAGTACTTCTAAGATAACCAGTCATCTTCATTGTCTACTAATACTTCACTGCTTTATGAAGAAATAACTTGGAAAGGTTTTTTAATTAATAAAAATGGTATAATAAGGAATAGAAAAGATGCTCTGTTATTGAACACTTTTAATTTAATGTTATTTTTCAATATTTTTAAACAAATTTAATAAACATTTCCTCAACCAATCTGTATAAAGGTCTGTTTGAGGTAGTCAAAATATTTTTTTTTCTTTTAAAGGTGATATTTCAGAATCTTGAATTTATGTAAATTGCTCATAGTCACAGAGCTTGTCAATGTTTTGATGATGAATTACAACTTTAGTCTTCCATTCTCTAATATTTTTCATTTCCAATAAATAATCTTTTCTATGTAGTCTAGAAAAAGTTATTGATTTTAGGTTTTGGATATAACATAAAATATTTTATGATTACATGACTAATATATTGTTCTAGCTTAAGAGTCAAGCCTATACTAATACCATCCAGGCTGTTTCTTTCTATAGGAGATGGTAAGGAGTAACCAAGAGAATTAAAAGGATTATAAGTACTACTACTACTAATAATAATGATGATTACTCTTTCAGGAGAATCATGAGCTTTATTCATGAGATGACTGTTTTATCAGGAGAGAAATATTATATAAATCAAGCCTCTGACAGGTAAATGTTTATTAGAGAATATGATTAAAGTTATCAAAATAATTTTACCACTATTTCTTTCTACTTAACTACTAGTCAATTGTTGTTTAACATGTGAAATAACTCATACATCTTTCCAGTTTTGCTGTTGATAGTGTTGATAGTTCATTTTTCTTACTTATATTTTCATGGGGAAGGGAACTGATCAATGTACCAGACTAAACTTCCTTCCCCTGGGAGGAGTGACAGATCTGATTGGTGAATTAGGAACAGGCAATGAGCATGTTTAAATCAGTCTGTGCTTTTTCCTTTTTTGAACAGGACTATAGACACAGACATATGAGTCTTTTGTCATGGGGAGAAATCTATATCTTTACAATTGATAGGGATCATAGAAGAATCTGTAGATTTGAGATAAATTCCATTAAATGGAATATTAGGTTCTGGTCCATTGGTCTACAAACCTTGGAAAAGAAACAGGAGTAGAATCTGCAATGCAAAATCTCACTTAAAGTTTAAGGCATTCGGTGTATCCAAGCACAGTTTTTTTTTTTCCTTGACACTTTGCTGCATCCTGCCCAAACAACTTAAAGCCTGAGGCGACATGATATCTTGACCTTGTGCCTCTGTGGCTCTTGGCAGTTTTGTCCATTGGGGAGTGTCTGTTTATATTTTACAGGAGGATAAGTAAGCCTTCGCCAAATAACAGGAAAAGTCTAAGCCAGTAGGCTGATGGCAGGGAGCACATGACTCACAGCTGAGTGAACTTCATAGTCTCATCAGTCATCCTATACAAGTCACAAGTGTGTCTTTGAACTATACAGGTGTGGAATGACGTGGAACTACAGGTATGACTGAGATTGACTAAATCTTGTTAGGAATTATAGATAGAATCTTTCCTCTTTCTTCAGCTGAAACTGTAAGCAGCTACTTTAAAATGAGTATCAATAAAATACCTTTATGTGCCCTGTTTAGATTCCCTATTTATGTTGCTGGCCTCCTATTTCATACTATCTAACATATGTTGCCTGGATGATAAATTATGCAGTCACTCTACCTACTAAACTCTAAGGTGTGACTTTAAATTATTGATGAGAAGTCTAAGTATGTAGTTATCAATAGGTTTCCCTAAATTCAGTTCCTTTTGATGCTGTTTGCACTGTATTTAGAACTCAAATGGGGAACCATACAAGGAGCAGATAACCACTTGGATTCATGTAGCTGATCCACAGGGTCTTTATAAATTAATGTTCTACAACTGCAATTTTCACATACACTAAAATAGAGATGACAGTAAAATAAATCTTCTGGGACTGTTTCTACATTCTTGTTCCATTTACTCCACCCCCCCCCCACGATTTTTTTTTCTGGAGTATCTATTATAAAGCAACTCCTAGACATCTGATCATGTTAACTGTAAATATATTAGTAAGTATTTCTAGCACATAAGGATTTTTAAAATTTAACAAAAATATAGTAAATCAAAGTAATTAATCATTAATTATTTATTTTACTAATTACATCAATTATTAATAAAGATTTCACAGGGCAACAAATACACTGTCTGTATTCAACTTAGCTCAATTTTTAGAAAAAACGTCTATATAGGTTTTTTGTTTTGTTTTGTTTAAATAAGGGTCCACCTGAAGTCTTGCATTGAATTCAGTTGATATTCTCAGACATCTCTTATTATCAGGAGTGGTTCTCTCTCCCAACATTTTCCTCCATATGTGTTCTCCATATGTCATCTCTCTGGTGTAATTTTCCACATTCTGTATAGTGTGATATTATTTGTCATGATTCTCTTTCTCCTGAATATCTCATAAGTTAATTGGGGGATAGATACAGAGACAGGTTTAGATTCTGGGACAAAGACTTTTAATAAATATATATGGTTCTGAATATTAGTATATCTTAGTAAAATACAAATTTTACCATTGGTCCAAGTGGTGTCAGCCTGACACCTTCATTTTAAAGTTTCCAATCATTTTTGTCTTAATGAGTTAGCAGACATTGAACATCATTGCTTTGATCCACTAGATTTCATTTGAGTTATTTCATTCATTCCCCTTGAGTTTACTGGCTCTGATTCTTATACAAAGGGGAGTTTCTCTCATTAATTTTTGATTTATCTAAAAATAGTCCTTGTAAGAGAGGCCAGACAGATGCCTGCTTCTTTCCTTTTATTTATCGTGGGTGAGACCATGGTTAGCCTGTTTTACATTGGATAAAAAGAAAAAGGGAGGAATCTTTGGGTATGGGATTATTCAGCTCAGCAGTGAGGGTGATCAAGGAATTAGGATGAATGTTGTTGGCCAACTCAGAATTCACTGATCTTAAATTACCCATATAAAAAAATTCAAGGCACAAAATTTATAGTTATATTGGGAAAACAAATATGTCAGAAAGAAAAGAATGAGGAAAAATTGTAGTCAAATCCAACTAAACTAGTTATATATTTCACAGAAAGAAAAATAATTAAGAATACATTGGCATATTAAAACTCTTCCAAGTTTACTGAGGATAATCATCCAGCTCACCCAAAAATATTGGAGAGAAGGAATATCTTTCTTTGGCCTACATGTTTCCATAGCTATGGGCCATGATGAGAGCCATAGTAACCCATAATTTAAAATGTCACAAGAGAGCGCAGAAACTGTGTTCCTAAACAGAACCATATTCAATGCAGCACTAGGCAGCATGAAATTCAGAATTCAAGGCATCAAAGTAAAATGAAAATTAGAATTTTGAATATTCAAGAGAGGTTTCCCTATTGAAATTATATAATTTGTAAAAAGTCACACATATAGGAAAAGGATTCAAATAACACTCTCTGAGAAAAGAGAAAGTGATCCATAGTGTCAAAATTATCATCTGGATGGAGTTTCTCCAAACTGATAACTTGATTACTGGTTCTGCACCGGTACCCCTACTGTTTTCACTTGTTAGCTGGGAGAAACCCAGAAGAAGTAAGAAACACATAAACATGACAGATATGTAAGGGTGTCAGTCAACTACCCTTCTCAGAAGAGGAGATTTGAGCAATGGCTTTCCATAGACTCCAAAAAATTGAAGCTTAGATCATTGATTTTTGACATTTCATGTTTTTCAAATATGGATATTTAATGTTATGCTTTTTTTCCTGAAGACTATTTCAGCTGCATCTCCGAAATTTTCACATGTGTTTTCATTTCAATTCAAAATGTTTTCTAATTCTCCTTGTAATATTTTCTGTGATCCAAAGGTTACTTAGATGTGCATTGTTTAATTAAAAAAAAAAAAAAACTTTGGGATTTTCCACATTTTTTTGTTATTCATTTCTAATTTATTATGTTTTGGTCACAGAATGTACTCTGTATGATTTTAACCTGCTTTAAATTGATTAAATCTTGTTTATGGCCTAACATAAGGTCTATCTTGGTAAATACTTTATATGTGCTTGAAATGAGTATGTATTCTGCTGTTGTTGGATGATGTAGTCTATAAATGTAATTTAGGCCAAGTTGATCTGTAGTGATGCTCACATGTTATATATCATACTGATTTTCTGACTTTTGTTCTATCAGTTACTGAGAAAGGAGATTTAGGTATAATTTTGAGAGAAGATGGGCTTTAGGGCATACCTCAGACTGTTCAGATTGCTATAACAAAATATCACAGACTGGGTAGATTAAACCAGATTAAGTGTTAGATTTGGTAGAGAAAACATGAAATTGTTCCTATGTAGTGCTGAAGGACAAATTATTCATGACATTTGTTAAAGATGGTAGGGAAGAACTTATGGAAGAGGTATTGCTGCAATGGGGGTTTTGCAGTAGAGAGGAGAAATGAGGCCCAACTCTGAATACAGCAAGGACAAGCAGAAATGTATAGCCAAGTAGCAAGGTGGGAAGAGTCAACAACAAAGCTAGAGGGATTCTTGGTAGACCAACTCAAGAGAATTCTTGCTGAAGGCAGGCCAGGATGATATGATGATATGATATGGAGATGAAAAATTTGATCAGATATTCAGGATTAGGGATATTCACTAAACTAACTCAGCAGGATTTTTGCTAAAACTGAGCTAAGACGGTTAAGGACGGAGTCCAACTTTAGGCCTCCTCAAAGAGAGGACTCAGAAGAGCCTGACTGAAGTTTGATCAAAGACAGAGATTTTTTCAGTAAGAGGATTTCCCAGAAGGCTAAGTAAGGCTCATTTTAAACCTTCATGACTGTATAATTATGCAGTTATAAATGGTAAGGACACACACATTAATAAAATATAATTTAAATGAATTAAGTAAATATATAAGTAACAGGAATTTACATTGTAATTGCTCTTGCTCTCATATATGTGACTTATAAAACCATCAACTATTACCATTCTATAATCTGATTTTAGAAAATTCCAAAGTTCCAGAGCTCTTCCAGCCCAGTAGGGCTTCCATCCATACACACACACACACACACACACACACACAATATATATATATATATATATATATATATATATATATATATATATATA